>NC_134233.1:1781791-2071791 GCF_965140235.1 Caretta caretta
AGGCCGGGAAGAAAGGATGGAGACAGGGGGAAATGGAGGGATAGGAGGCAGGGAAGAAAGGATGGAGACAGGGGGAAATGGAGGGACAGGAGGCAGGGAAGAAAGGATGGAGACAGGGGGAAATGGAGGGACAGGAGGCCGGGAAGAAAGGATGGAGACAGGGGGAAATGGAGGGATAGGAGGCCGGGAAGAAAGGATGGAGACAGGGAGAAATGGAGACGAGCCAGGAGAGGGAAGGGGGGACGGATGGATGGAGGTGGGGGGGGAGACAGGGGATGGGGAAGACCGGGACGGAGGAAGATGGGGGGATGGAGAAGACCCAGGGGAGGGAAGGGGAGATGGGGGGGTGGATGATCGGGGGAAGGGGTGACAAAGGGGTGACAAAGACAGATGTTGGGGGGCAGGGAAGGGGGGGACAGATGACGGGGGAACGGCGAAGGATGGAGAAGACCCAGAGGACAGGGCGGGGGGCCGCATTTCCCTCCCCCCCCCGCACCCCCTCTTACCTCTGCCAGCTGCTGCAGGCCGGGGGCCCCCCTCCCTCCCCGGCGGGCCCCCCCTGGCCGGGTCTAGCGCCGAGCGAGGCTCCGCATCTCCCAGAGCATCAGGCAGCGGCCATGGGGTGGGTGGGGGCGGGCGTGTGGGGGGGGGGAGGGAGGGAGAAGGAGGCGGCCTGGCTGGGGGGGGGGGAGGAGGCAGGGAGCGGAGCTCGTAGGGGGGGGCTGCGTATGTCAGCAGAGTAGAGACCCCCCCAGCGAGGAGCTGGGTGTGTGTGTATGGGGGGGGGAGATGCAGGCTCTGTGGGGGGGAGGGGGGGGAAGGATTGCAGTGAAAATAACCCAGAGGGAGGCGAAGGCAATCAAAGCCCCCCCCCCTTCTCTCTCCCTGGGAGGGGCCCCTCCTCCCCAGCAGGGTGGGGTGTGCGGGGGGGGGGCGCTGAAGCAGGGACGTGTCGTTCAATGGTGGCAGGAAAGGAAGGGAGATGGGGGGGGATCAGCTGGAGTCGCTCTGGGCTAGGACGGGGGGGGGTTCGGGGTGGGGGGGCTGCCCCCCCTCTCCGTGCTCAGCCCAGATGCATCATAGCGCGCGTCACGGGGTCTTAAAGGAAACTCGCCGTATGCGGGGCCGCAGCCCCCCCCCCAAAAATCACACACAGCCCAGAGGGGGAGATGGGGGGGGCGACGGAGAGAGAGGGGATGAGAGAAAGGAAGGAGAGAATGGGATGGGGGCTGGGAGCCAGGACTCCTGGGTTCTCTCCCCGCTCCGGGTGGGGAGTGGGGGCTGCTGGTGAGAGCAGGGGGGGCTGGGAGGCAGGACTCCTGGGTTCTCTCCCCGGCTCGGGGAGGGGAATGGGGGCCACTGGGTTAGAGCAGGGGGGGCTGGGAGGCAGGACTCCTGGGTTCTCTCCCCGGCTCGGGGAGGGGAGTGGGGGCCTCTGGGTTAGAGCAGGGGGGGCTGGGAGCCAGGACTCCTGGGTTCTCTCCCCAGCTCCAGGAGGGGAGTGGGGGCTGGTGAGTTAGAGCAGGGGGGGCTGGGAGGCAGGACTCCTGGGTTCTCTCCCCGATTCGGGGAGGGGAGTGGGGGCCGCTGGGTTAGAGCAGGGGGGCCTGGGAGGCAGGACTCCTGGGTTCTCTCCCCGGCTCGGGGAGGGGAATGGGGGCCGCTGGGTTAGAGCAGGGGGGGCTGGGAGGCAGGACTCCTGGGTTCTCTCCCCGATTCGGGGAGGGGAGTGGGGGCCGCTGGGTTAGAGCAGGGGGGGCTGGGAGGCAGGACTCCTGGGTTCTCTCCCCGGCTCGGGGAGGGGAGTGGGGGCCGCTGGGTTAGAGCAGGGGGGGCTGGGAGGCAGGACTCCTGGGTTCTCTCCCCGGCTCCGGGAGGGGAGAGGGGGCTGGTGGGTCAGAGCTGCAGGGGGCAGGGCTGGGCTAGCAGGGGAGTGAGGGGCACCCGTACAGCTGTTCCACTTTGCCCTGAAATTGCAGCAGGTATAATCACACTCGAACCCGGGGTCAGCCGTGAAGTGAATCAGCAGCAGGTGTAAACCAAACCCAAGGCAGCGCTTCCTCTCCCCGACGCTCAGGCGACCTGGGGAACTCCTCGCCACAGGACGCTGGGACGGCCAAAAGTATACCCGGGGTCAAGCACGAATGAGAGACGTTCCCGGCAGACAGGTCCATCAGAGGCTGGTAGCCCAGACTGGTGGGGACGCGGCCCCCATCAGACGCCAGACTGGGGCGTTGTACTCAGCACTCAGAGGGGGGTTCTGCTTGGCTGGGATGGGGGGCCACAAGGATGGCAGGGGAGGGGCTCAGTAGGGGATGCTCTCCCCCCTCAGTCAGTGAGGACCACAATGCCTCATATAACCAGCCGCCCCGCCCCAGAGGTGGCTGCATCTCGGCGCCGGGCGAGGGGTCCCCGTGTCACCGGCCGTTCTGCCCCAGAGGTGGCCGCATCTCAGCCCCGGCCGAGGGGTCCCTGGGTCACCGGCCGCCCCGCTCCAGAGGTGGCTGCATCTCAACGTCAGATGTTGTGCTTGGGGGGTGGGGGGGTGGGACTGGGAGCACAGGAGGGCCCCATGGACACAGAGAGGTCACAGGGCCCCACTGGGTGTCCGTTCCTCAGCGCCCCCTGCTGGGGAGAGGGAAGGAGGGGTCCTCCCCCGCCCTGGGGCCTCGTCTCACCTGCCCGCTGCCCCCCCCGACCCGCTGCTAAATTTAAAGGGCCGGAGGTGGCAGGTTTACCAGGACGTCAGAAGATTCACAGGCCCGAGTCCTGTGATGGGGAATTTTACACCTTTCGTACGTAAGCGACCCAGATACCAGCCCCGGAGGGGACGGGACCGGTCACCTGCAGGAACAAACCAACCTTCCCCCCCAGACACGGGGCCGGCCTAGCAGGGGCTGCGGGTCGGGAGTGAGGGGCGCTGGGGGGGTGCAGGGCTGGGCTGGCAGGGGGCTGCAGGTCGGGAGTGGGGGGCACTGGCAGGGCTGGGGGGGGCAGGGGGCTGCGGGTCGGGAGTGAGGGGCATTGGCAGGGCTGGGCTAGCAGGGGGGCTGCAGGTCGGGAGTGAGGGGCACCGCTTGGGGCTGGGGGGGGCAGGGGCTGCAGGTCGGGAGTGAGGGGCACCGGCGGGGCTGGGGGGGGGCAGGGGCTGCAGGTCAGGAGTGAGGGGCACCGGCGGGGCTGGGGGGGGCAGGGGCTGCAGGTCGGGAGTGAGGGGCACTGGCAGGGCTGGGGGGGGCAGGGGGCTGTGGGTCAGGAGTGAGGGGCATTGACAGGGCTGGGCTAGCAGGGGGGCTGCAGGTCGGGAGTGAGGGGCACCGGCGGGGCTGGGGGGGGCAGGGGCTGCAGGTCAGGAGTGAGGGGCACCGGCGGGGCTGGGGGGGGGCAGGGGCTGCAGGTCGGGAGTGAGGGGCACCGGCGGGGCTGGGGGGGGGCAGGGGCTGCAGGTCGAGAGTGAGGGGCACTGGCAGGGCTGGGGGGGGCAGGGGGCTGTGGGTCGGGAGTGAGGGGCACCGGCAGGGCTGGGGGGGGCAGGGGCTGCAGGTCGAGAGTGAGGGGCACCGCTTGGGGCTGGGGGGGTAGGGGCTGAAGGTCGGGAGTGAGGGGCACCGCTTGGGGCTGGGGGGGGGCAGGGGCTGCAGGTCGGGAGTGAGGGGCACCGCTTGGGGCTGGGGGAGCAGGGGCTGCAGGTCGGGAGTGAGGGGCACCAGCAGAGCTGGGGGCGGGCAGGGGCTGCGGGTCGGGAGTGAGGGGCACCGGCGGGGCTGGGGGGGGCAGGGCTGGGCTGGCAGGGGGCTGCAGGTCGGGAGTGAGGGGCACCACTTGGGGCTGGGGGGGGCAGGGGCTGCAGGTCGGGAGTGAGGGGCACCGCTTGGGGTTGGGGGGGGCAGGGGGCTGCAGGTCGGGAGTGAGGGGCACCGCTTGGGGCTGGGGGAGCAGGGGCTGCAGGTCGGGAGTGAGGGGCACCGGCAGAGCTGGGGGGGGGCAGGGGCTGCGGGTCGGGAGTGAGGGGCACCGGCGGGGCTGGGGGGGGCAGGGCTGGGCTGGCAGGGGGCTGCAGGTCGGGAGTGAGGGGCACCGCTTGGGGCTGGGGGGGCAGGGGCTGCAGGTCCGGAGTGAGGGGCAACGGCAGAGCTGGTGGGGGCAGGGACTGCGGGTCCGGAGTGAGGGGCACCGCGTGGGGTTGGGGGGGCAGGGGCTGCAGGTCGGGAGTGAGGGGCACCGGCAGGGCTGGGGGGGGCAGGACTGGGCTGGCAGGGGGCTGCAGGTCGGGAGTGAGGGGCACCGCGTGGGGCTGGGGGGGCAGGGGCTGCAGGTCCGGAGTGAGGGGCACCGGCAGAGCTGGAGGGGGCAGGGGCTGCAGGTCGGGAGTGAGGGGCACCGGCAGGGCTGGGGGGGGCAGGGCTGGGCTGGCAGGGGGCTGCAGGTCGGGAGTGAGGGGCACCGCGTGGGGCTGGGGGGGGCAGGGGCTGCAGGTCGGGAGTGAGGGGCACCGCTTGGGGCTGGGGGGGGCAGGGGCTGCAGGTCGGGAGTGAGGGGCACCGCTTGGGGTTGGGGGGGGCAGGGGGCTGCAGGTCGGGAGTGAGGGGCACCGCTTGGGGCTGGGGGAGCAGGGGCTGCAGGTCGGGAGTGAGGGGCACCGGCAGAGCTGGGGGGGGGCAGGGGCTGCGGGTCGGGAGTGAGGGGCACCGGCGGGGCTGGGGGGGGCAGGGCTGGGCTGGCAGGGGGCTGCAGGTCGGGAGTGAGGGGCACCGCTTGGGGCTGGGGGGGCAGGGGCTGCAGGTCCGGAGTGAGGGGCAACGGCAGAGCTGGGGGGGGCAGGGGCTGCGGGTCCGGAGTGAGGGGCACCGTGTGGGGTTGGGGGGGCAGGGGGCTGCAGGTCGGGAGTGAGGGGCACCGCGTGGGGGAGGGGCTGCAGGTTCTCGCTGGTCTCTGCCGCCCCCTGGTGGCGGCCGGGGCGCTGCGGGGCCGGTACCGTATATACTGTAGCCTGGCGCCTCGCCCCAAGCGGGAACATTGGGTTTGGCTGCGTCTTACCGTATCCCCCCGACATGGGGCGCACTCCAATCGCCCCCGTCCCTGTGGTCACGGGGCGGGACGCGGCTCTGCGCCAGCATTGGCCGAGGAATGGGAACGACAGGCCTCTTGTCCAATCGGCGCCGAACGGGGAGGGAATCCCCACGTTCCACTCTTCCGCCTCGCTGCGGCCCGGCGGCGCGCGCCCTGATTGGCCCGGCCGCGGGGGAGGTGGGCGTGGCCGGGCGGCCGGGCGCGGCGATTGGCGGAGGCGGGGCAGTGACGCGGCGGGGCCATGGCGGGGCGCTGGGGCCGCGTGGGGGCGCTGAGCGGGGCCGGGGCGGTGGGGGCCGCTGCCTACGGGGCGCACGGTGCGGGGGGGCCGGGGCAGGAGGGGGCCGGGATCGGGAGGGGCCGGGGGCAGGAGGGGGCCGGGATCGGGAGGGGCCAGGGGCAGGAGGGGGCCGGGATCGGGAGGGGCCGGGGGCAGGAGGGGGCCGGGATCGGGAGGGGCCGGGGGCAGGAGGGGGCCGGGATTGGGAGGGGCCAGGGGCAGGAGGGGGCTGGGATCGGGAGGGGAGGGGCCGGGGGCAGGAGGGGGCCGGGATCGGGGGGGTCCGGGGGCAGGAGGGGGCTGGGATCGGGAGGGGAGGGGCCGGGGGCAGGAGGGGGTTGGGATCGGGGGGGTCCGGGGGCAGGAGGGGGCTGGGATCGGGAGGGGAGGGGCCGGGGGCAGGAGGGGGTTGGGATCGGGGGGGTCCGGGGGCAGGAGGGGGCTGGGATCTGGGGAGGGCCGGAGGGAGCTAGGATTGGAGGGGGGGTCCGGGGGCAGGAGGGGGCTGGGATCGGGAGGGGAGAGCCGGGGGCAGGAGGGGGCTGGGATCGGGGGGGGCCGGGGGCAGGAGGGGGCTGGGATCGGGAGGGGAGGGGCCGGGGGTAGGAGGAGGCTGGGATCTGGGGGGGGCCGGAGGGAGCTAGGATTGGAGGGGAGGTCCGGGGGCAGGAGGGGGCTGGGATCGGGGGGGTGGGGGGCCAGGGGCAGGAGGGGGCTGGGATCTGGGGAGGGCCGGAGGGAGCTAGGATTGGAGGGGGGGTCCGGAGGCAGGAGGTCGGGGAAAGGGGCTGGATCCGGGGAAGGGGCTAGAGGGGGAGGGGCTGGGGCAGGAGGGAGGGGGGGCCGGAGGGAGCTAGGATTGGAGGCGCGGGGGTCGGGGAAAGGGGCCGGGGGCAGGAGGGGGTTAGGGGACTGGAGGGAGGGAAGGGTAGGAGGGGTCGGGGGGTCTCTGCCCTCCCCCCCAGCCGGGCTAACCCTGCTCTCTCTGTGCCCCAGGCTTTCGGCGCAGTGACCGGGACGACTACCAGAAGGAGGTGGGGGGGTCATGGAGACCTGCGGGTGTACCAGTGTGGGGAGCGGGGGCTGGTGGGCCAGAGCAGGGCGGGGCTGGGAGCCAGGACTCCTGGGTTCTCTCCCTGGCTCAGGGAGGGGAGCGGGGGCTGGTGGGCCAGAGCAGGGCGGGGCTGGGAGCCAGGACTCCTGGGTTCTCTCCCTGGCTCAGGGAGGGGAGCGGGGGCTGGTGGGTCAGAGCAGTGGGGGCTGGGAGCCAGGACTCCTGGGTTCTCTCCCTGGCTCAGGGAGGGGAGCGGGGGCTGGTGGGTCAGAGCAGTGGGGGCCGGGAGCCCGGACTCCTGGGTTCTCTCCCCGGCTTGGGGAGGGGAGCAGGGGCTGGTGGGTCAGAGCAGTGGGGGCCGAGAGCCCGGACTCCTGGGTTCTCTCCCCGGCTCCGGGAGGGGGGTGGGGGCTGGTGGGTCAGAGCAGGGCGGGGCTGGGAGCCAGGACTCCTGGGTTCTCTGCCCGGCTCGGGGAGGGGAGCGGGGGCTGGTGGGTCAGAGCAGTGGGGGCCGGGAGCCCGGACTCCTGGGTCCCTTCCCGGTTCTGTGTCCCTCACTTTTCGCTCTTTGCTGGCAGCTCTACGAGACGGCCAACAAGTACCACTTCCTCCACAGCCTGGCGCTGCTGGCCGTGCCCCACTGCCACCGCCCTCTGCTGGTGCGTAGCCTGGGGGTGCCCCCGTCTGCAGGGGTGGGGTGGCACCCCGGGGACCTCAGCTCCCAGGAGGACCCTTGTTTGCCCTCCCGGCGGCCCGCTGGATTGGTTGGGGTGGGCCCTGTACCCCCCCACTGCTACCCATGCCCCCCCAGATACGCCCCCCCAGATACACCCCCCTTGGTAAGATTCCGCCCTCCACCCTGCTGTCCCCGTCGCCAGGGTCTCCCTCCTCCCAGTCCCACACCCCAATCCCCCTCTCGACCCTCCTCCCCTCAGTCTACCCCCATCTTCCTCCACCCCATTTACCCCTCAGGATCTTCCCTCCCGCCTGGGGTGCCAAGAGCAGGCTGGGAACCCCAAGACCTGGCCCCTGGAGCCAAGGCAGCAGCTCCCCCGTCTGGCAGCTAAAGTAGAGCCTTTATCTTCTTGGGCTTAGACCGGGTGGGGGCGGGGACGATGATCTGTGCCTTGAGCGAGCAAGCGGGGCTCAAACATCCCCAACTGTTCTCATGCTGCCCCCCCCCCGCTTTCCTCTGCCCCCCCAGGCCGGCGCGCTGCTCACCTCCGGGATGGGGCTCTTCTGTGGACCTCTGTATTACCATGCGTGGAGTGGAGACCCGACTCTCAACAAAGCGGCCCCCTACGGGGGCTCCCTCCTCATCCTCGGCTGGCTGGCGATGGCTCTCTGACCCCCCCCACCCTTGGGGGACCCCCTGGCTGACCCCTACCCCCCCCCCCCCGCACCACTGGGGCTCCTGGCCCCGCCCACCCAGCTGAATTGTCACTCAAGCCCCGCCTCCTGCGTGTGGGCCTGGCTTCCTCCAGCACTGGCCCCGCCCCCACTGGCGAGGCGATGTAGCCAATAGGTGAACTGGAGGTGGGGAGGGGCGTTGACTGTGCCAACCACTGACCAATTGGAGAGCTGGGCTTAATGTGTGCCTGTCACTCGCGGGCCTGGATCTGCAACCAATGGCAAAGCAGGAGGCCCTCCTCCTCCATTGGCCAAGCTGGTGGCCAATCAGAAGGCTGTCTCTAGGGCGGCTGTTGTCATTGGCCAAGGGAGTTCTCACCCAGGGACCAACTTTCTAGCCAGTGGGAGGGGAGCTCTTCATTCATTGGCTGATGCTGAGGGGTGGGCGGGCACTAGGCTAAGCCTTGTCCTATCACAGGCTGCCTGGGTTCTGATTGGCTGGGTGGAGCGGAAAAGCGGGATTGTCGCTTCATGTGGAAAATCGGTTGATTTGACGATTTTTTGAGTCAGTTTTTTCTTAATTAACGAATCAATAAACGCTAATTTCTACGCTGAGGCCTGGGCGTCCGGATTCTCTTTCTCCTCTCTTAGGTGAATTACGGCAGGGCGAGTGTGGGGGGGGACACCCAATGCGAAAACCTGAGAGAGGCTGGGAGGGGAAACTGAGGCACAAGATGGAGACGTGATTTAAGATCACACAACAGCCCAGTGGCGGAGCTGGGGAGAGAACCCAGGAGTCCTGGCACCCAGCCCCGCCTGCTCTAACCCACCAGCCCCCACTCCCCTCCCAGAGCCGGGGAGAGAACCCAGGTGTCCTGGCTCCCAGCCCCCCTTGCTCTAACCCACCAGCCCCCACTCCCCTCCCAGAGCCGGGGAGAGAAGCCAGGAGTCCTGGATCCCAGACTCCCTGCTCTAACCACCAGCCCCCACTCTCCTCCCGGAGCCGGGGAGAGAACCCCGGAGTCCTGGCTCCCTTCCCAGTCCAGTCTCCCACCTTCGATTTCGCCCCCGGTAGTTATGGGGAGGACGGCTGGTGACGCAGGGACCCCTTGCCCGGCGCCGAGATGCACCCACCTCTGGGGCGGGGCGGTGGGTGACACGGGGACCCCTCTCCCGGCCCTGAGATGCGGCCACCTCTGGGGCGGGGCGGTGGGTGACACGGGGACCCCTCGCCCGGCCCTGGGATTGACGGGCCTGGGCCGTGCCCAGCTGCGCCAGGCCCTGGTCTATAAATAACCGATGGATTCACAGGTGCTCGGGTTGCATCCCCCCCCCCCATCGCCATGCTGAGGACGGGGTGACTTCGACCCTCGGATAACTGGGGCAGGGAGGCCCGATGGGGAGTGGGGGGGGGCAGGGGCAGGCAGCTCTGCGTGCGGGTACAAAACACGACACCCAGCCGAGCCCGTCACGCCTACGCACGGGACAGGCCCGCGGGCGCCAGCTGCCGCCCACAGTTACCCCACACCCCAGAGACGCCCGGTCACAGCCCTGCCTGGCCCCCCATGACACACACACAACTGCCCCCCCGTGATGGCCCCCCCCACAGCTGCCCCCCCAATGACACACCCACGGTGCTGCCCCCCGTGACACACACCCACGGTGCTGCCCCCCGTGACACACCCCCACGCCCCCCACACACACATAGAGCCCCCCCACACACACAGCTGCCCCCCAGTGACACCCCCCCACACAGCTGCCCCCCCACTGACTCACCCACGGTGCTGCCCCCCATGACACACCCCCACACACACATAGAGCCCCCCCAATCACACACACACACACACACAGCTGCCCCCCAGTGACACCCCCCCACACACAGCTGCCCCCCCATGACACACACCCATGGTGCTGCCCCCCCATGACACACCCCCACACCCCCACACACACACATAGAGCCCCCCCCCCACACACACACGGTGAGGGGGGCAGGGAGTGGGGTCGGGGGATACTGGGGGTGTGAAAGGGGGGCAGGAGACACGGGGAAGGTGGGCAAGCGGGGGGGGGATACCGGGGAGGGGGGCAGGGAATGGGTGGGGGGTAGCGGGGGCGGGCCCATGGATCGGGGAGGGGGGAGGCTGCCCGGCGGGGGGAGGGGCCGGCTATTCCGGTCTCTCCTCCCTCCTCCCTCCGCCCAGCTCGGCTCGGCTCGGCTCGGCCCCGCTCTCCCCGCGGCGCGCCCCGAGGTACGGGACCTGGGCGGGGGGAGGGGGGTGCTCCGGGAAGGGGGAGGAGACAGGAGAGGAGGGGGCAGCCGGGGGGGGGGGAGAGGGGTTTTGCCGGGGGGGGGAGGCTGGACTCAGACAAAGCCAGACCTGGGGCGGGGCTGTGGCCGACTCCGAGGGGGGAGAATCCGGTGCCCTTAGGTTTTGGGGGTTGGGGGGGCGGCTGGGGCAGGGCACCCCCCTCTTCCCACCGGGAGCAGCTCCATAGTCTTGACTCGTCCCTGGCCCAGATTTCCCCTCCCCCGCTGTCTAGGGCTGGGTCTGCCCCTCTGACCCCCCCCCTCACGCAGTGGGGCGTTGCTGCCCCCCCCCCAGATGGGATGCAGAGAAAAAAAAGGGGGGGGGGGTGGGAGCCAGGACTCCTGGGTTCTCTCCCCCGCTCTGGGAGGGGAGTGGGGGCTGGGGGGTTAGAGCCGGGGGGGGGTGTTGGGATTTGGGGGGGACCCTCGAACGGAGGGGGGTGTCTCTGAGTCAGGGCGACCCCCCGGGGAAGGGCCGGGAACCTCAGCGCTGGGGAGAGCGCCTGGCCATCGACGGGGGGCGGGGGGCTGCTGTCCTGCCCCCCATCCAGTGGGGGGAGGAGCCGGGGCGGCGCGGGGGGGGGGTGTTCCCAGCATCACCGCCCGTCCGGCTCCACAGGGCGCCTCACCCGTCAGCGCTCCAGCGCCGCTAATGAAAGTCCTTTATGTAAGACCCCGGACTCCTGGGTTCCCTCCCCGGCTCTGGGAGGGGAGTGGGGCTGGTGGGTTGGAGCGGGGGGGCTGGGAGCCAGGACTCCTGGGTTCCCTCCCCGGCTCTGGGAGGCGAGTGGGGGCTGGTGGGTTGGAGCCGGGCGGGGGCTGGGAGCCAGGACTCCTGGGTTCCCTCCCCGGCTCTGGGAGGCGAGTGGGGGCTGGTGGGTTGGAGCCGGGCGGGGGCTGGGAGCCAGGACTCCTGGGTTCCCTCCCCGACTCTGGGAGGGGAGTGGGGCTGGTGGGTTGGAGCGGGGGGGCTGGGAGCCAGGACTCCTGGGTTCTCTCCCCGGCTCTGGGAGGGGAGTGGGGGCAGGTGGGTTAGAGTAGGGGGGGCTGGGAGCCAGGACTCCTGGGTTCCCTCCCCGGCTCTGGGAGGCGAGTGGGGGCTGGTGGGTTGGAGCCGGGCGGGGGCTGGGAGCCAGGACTCCTGGGTTCCCTCCCCGGCTCTGGGAGGGGAGTGGGGGCTGGTGGGTTGGAGCCGGGCGGGGGCTGGGAGCCAGGACTCCTGGGTTCCCTCCCCGGCTCTGGGAGGCGAGTGGGGGCTGGTGGGTTGGAGCCGGGCGGGGGCTGGGAGCCAGGACTCCTGGGTTCCCTCCCCGACTCTGGGAGGGGAGTGGGGCTGGTGGGTTGGAGCGGGGGGGCTGGGAGCCAGGACTCCTGGGTTCTCTCCCCGGCTCTGGGAGGGGAGTGGGGGCAGGTGGGTTAGAGTAGGGGGGGCTGGGAGCCAGGACTCCTGGGTTCCCTCCCCGACTCTGGGAGGGGAGTGGGGCTGGTGGGTTGGAGCCGGGGCGGGGGCTGGGAGCCCGGACTCCTGGGTTCTCTCCCCGGCTCTGGGAGGCGAGTGGGGGGGCTGGTGGTTAGAGCTGGAGGGGGCTGGGAGCCCGGACTCCTGGGTTCTCTCCCCGGCATCGGGTGGCGCTGAGTGTGTGTTGTGGGCCGAGTTGTGTCTCGGGGTGTGAGTGTCGGTGGGGCTGTCAGACCCCTGTGTGTGGGGGCGGGGGAGGGATCTTGGGGAGATCTGGGGGATCTGTGGGGGGAGCTGAGAGTATCTGGGCATGCGGGGAACCTGTGGGAAGCTGTGGGCATCTTGGGGGGGGCTTTGTGGGGGGCTGGGAATATCTGGCGGGGTGGGAGGAGGCATGGTCTGGGGGTTAATTTGTGGGGGTTGGTGTAATGGGGTCTTTGGGGGTTGTGGGGGGGGAGAGGAGGGTCTGCGTGTAGCAAGTGGGGCTGGGGGGGTTTCGGGGGAGGGGCAAGAGACTCAAGCTCAGGTTTAAATCAGCCCCGACCCCCTGCCTGCGTGACGAGGCCTCGGGGTCCCCGGGCCCACACAACCTCCCCCCCCGGCCATCCCCACCCTGCGTGACCCCGGTTCCTCCTGCACCCCAACCCAAGCCCATCCCCCCCCGCCTGACCCACCCCGTGACCCCCTCTTCTCCGTCACAGGAGCCGTGAGGAGCCGGGGCACTGAGCGGGGGAAGGAGCCGGAGAGAGACGTGGGGGGGCCGCAGCTGAGACCCCCCCAGCATGGCAGCAGCAGGTAGGGGGCAGTGGGAGACAAATTGCCCCCTGCCGGGGGCAGATATGTGCCCCCCTGTCCATCCCCTCTGTACCTCCATCCCTCCGTCCCCCTAGACACCCTTCTATCCATCCCTCCATCCCCTGACACCCCTCTATCCATCCATCCCTCCACCCCTCCCTCTGTCCCCCCCGTACCTCCATCCCTCCGTCCCCCTAGACACCCCTCTATCCACCCCTCCCTTCCCCCTAGACACCCCTCTATCCATCCATCCACCCCTCCACCCATCCCTCCCCATAGACACTCCTCAATCCATCCACCCGTCCGTCCGTCCATCCCCTCGATCCATCCCTCCACCCCTCACGGCCCCATAGACACCCCTCCCTCCCTCCGTCCCCTCTGTACCTCCATCTCTCTGTCCCCATAGGCACCCCTCTATCCATCCCTCCACCCCTCCCTGCCCTCTAGACACCCCTCTATCCATCCATCCCTCCACCTCGCCTTCCCCTAGACACCCCTCCATCTCTCCATCCATCCACCCCCCATCTGTCCCTCCCCATAGACACCCCTCTGTCCATCCATCCATCCACCCCTCCATCTGTCCCTCCCCATAGACACCCCTCTATCCATCCATCCACCCCTCCCTCCGTCCTTCCCTCCATCTTTCCATCCCTCCATCCCCATAGACACCCCTCTATCCATCCATCCACCCACCCATCTGCACCTCCATCCCTCCAGCCCCACCCACCCCTCCCCCCTCTGTCCCTCCCCATAAACACCCCCTATCTATCCCTCCCCCCAACCTCATACACCCCGCCTTAATCCAGCCGTCCCTCCAGAGACTACACCTCCAGCCCCCCACCCCAATCTATCCATTCTCAGCCTGCCACCCAGCCCTGTCTCCCGCCATCCCCCCACACATCGATCCGTCCCCATCCACCCCCTCCCCTGTATCTATCCCCATCCCCCCCTTTATCTATCTATCCCCGTACACCCCCCTTCCCCCCTCTCCTCCCCCCCCAGCTCTGGCTGGTTCAGCACATCAGAATGTGGAGAATGCAGAGGAAGAAAAGACAAACCCCATTTCGAGATCCCGCCCCAGGACAGGAAGCCAGGGCACAGCCCCACCCACGGCTAAACCCAGAGCCAGCCTGGGCATGGGGCCAGCTGCCAGCCCAGCTCTGCCCCCCCAGCCCTGCCGGTGCCCCTCACTCCCGACCCGCAGCCCCCTGCTAGCCCAGCCCTGGGCTCCCCCCAGCCCTGCCGGTGCCCCTCACTCCCGACCCGCAGCCCCCTGCTAGCCCAGCCCTGGGCTCCCCCCAGCCCTGCCGGTGCCCCTCACTCCCGACCCGCAGCCCCCCTCAGCCCAGCCCTGCCGGTGCCCCTCACTCCCGACCCGCAGCCCCCCTCAGCCCAGCCCTGCCGGTGCCCCTCACTCCCGACCCGCAGCCCCCCCCAGCCCAGCCGGTGCCCCTCACTCCCGACCCGCAGCCCCCTGCTAGCCCAGCCCTGGGCTCCCCCCAGCCCTGCCGGTGCCCCTCACTCCCGACCCGCAGCCCCCTGCTAGCCCAGCCCGTGGCTCCCCCCAGCCCTGCCGGTGCCCCTCACTCCCGACCCGCAGCCCCCTGCTAGCCCAGCCCGTGGCTCCCCCCCAGCCCTGCCGGTGCCCCTCACTCCCGACCCGCAGCCCCCTGCTAGCCCAGCCCGTGGCTCCCCCCCAGCCCTGCCGGTGCCCCTCACTCCCGACCCGCAGCCCCCTGCTAGCCCAGCCCTGGGCTCCCCCCAGCCCTGCCGGTGCCCCCCACTCCCGACCCGCAGCCCCCTGCTAGCCCAGCCCTGGGCTCCCCCCAGCCCTGCCGGTGCCCCTCACTCCCGACCCGCAGCCCCCTGCTAGCCCAGCCCTGGGCTCCCCCCAGCCCTGCCGGTGCCCCTCACTCCCGACCCGCAGCCCCCTGCTAGCCCAGCCCGTGGCTCCCCCCCAGCCCTGCCGGTGCCCCTCACTCCCGACCCGCAGCCCCCTGCTAGCCCAGCCCGTGGCTCCCCCCCAGCCCTGCCGGTGCCCCTCACTCCCGACCCGCAGCCCCCTGCTTGCCCAGCCCTGGGCTCCCCCCCAGCCCTGCCGGTGCCCCTCACTCCCGACCCGCAGCCCCCTGCTAGCCCAGCCCTGGGCTCCCCCCAGCCCTGCCGATCCCCCCACTCCCGACCCGCAGCCCCCTGCTAGCCCAGCCCTGGGCTCCCCCCAGCCCTGCCGGTGCCCCCCACTCCCCCTGCACCCTCAGTGCCGGGATGAGTCACGCGGGGGGCGGGGCGGGGATGCTGACACGGGGAATGCAGCCGAACCGGACCAGGGTGGAGGCACCAGGAGGCCCCTGAGTCACTCCCCAGCCCCAGCCTCTGTCAGATGGGCTGAGCCCCAACGCGCTCGTTACAGAGCCGCCCCTGCCCTTCCTCGCTCCCTCCAGTGTCACGTTCCTGCTTTCCCGGCTCCCTCCCTTCCTTCCTCTCCGCCTCGCTCCCTCCTCCACCTCCAGTCCTGCTTCGCTCCCTTCTTCGCCCTCGCCCCAGAGCCAGGGCCCGGCCTCGGGCGGCTTTCGCCGGCCCCTGGGGGCCACTCTGCCTTCGGCCTGGCCCACGCGGCCTCTTTCTGTCTTTCCTGCTCGGCCTTTCTGTCTCACTCTTCTTTTCTTCCTTCCTTTCTTTCTTTCTTACTCTTCCTTTTTCTTTCTTTCTCACTCTTCTTTTCTTCTCACTCCTTTTCTTTCTCACTCTTCCTTCCTTCCTTTCTCACTCTTCTTTTCTTTCTTTGTCTTTCCCACTCTGCCTCTTTCTTTCTTTCTTTCTTTCTCACTCTTCTTTTCTTTCTTTGTCTTTCCCACTCTGCCTCTTTCTTTCTTTCTTTCTTTCTTTCTCACTCTTCTTTTCTTTCTTTCTGTTCTTTTTCTTTCTTTTCTTCTCACTCCTTTTCTTTCTCACTCTTCCTTCCTTCCTTTCTTTCTCACTCTTCTTTTCTTTCTTTGTCTTTCCCACTCTGCCTCTTTCTTTTCTTCTTTCTTTCTCACTCTTTTCTTTTCTTCTTTCTTTCTTTCTCACTCTTTTCTTTTCTTCTCTTCTCACTCCTTTTCTTTCTCACTCTTCCTTCCTTCCTTCCTCACTCTTCCTTCCTTCCTTTCTTCCTCACTCTTCTTTTCTTTCTTTGTCTTTCCCACTCTGCCTCTTTCTTTCTTTCTCACTCTTCCTTTCTTCTTTTCTTTCTCACTCTTCCTTTCTTCTCACTCCTTTTCTTTCTCACTCTTCCTTCCTTTCTCACTCTTCTTTTCTTTCTTTGTCTTTCCCACTCTGCCTCTTTCTTTCTTTCTCACTCTTCTTTTCTTTTCTTCTCACTCTTCCTTCCTTCCTTTCCTTCTCACTCTGCCTCTTTCTTTCTTTTTCTCACTCTTCTTTTCTTTTCTTCTCACTCTTCCTTCCTTCCTTCTCTTCTCACTCTTTCTTTCTCACTCTTCTTTTCTTTCTCTGTCTTTCCCACTCTGCCTCTTTCTTTCTTTCTTTCTTTCTTTCTTTCTTTCTTTCTGAAAGTGCTTTGCATAAAAGCGCTAGATAAAAACAACCCTTACTGACAATTAACTTTGTTTTTGTTCTACACATAAGAGCCCACGACTCATATTTTAATACCCGGCGTCTTACCTCTCCCGTGCGATGGCTGTGCCCTCCGTCTCCCCCCCAGCGGCAGCCCCCGAGCTGGGGCTGGGAAGGAGGGGGGGTCTCTCCCTGGCAGCCTGGAGCTGGGGAAAGCTGCCTCTTTCTCCAACCACCGCAGCCCTGCATGTCCCAAACTCCCCCCACCCCCTCTTCTCACCCCACTGCCCCCTCCCACCTCCCCCCCCGTCCCCCCCAAGGCCAGCCGCTCACCTGACCTGTGCGCCTTACCTGTGCGCCCCCGTAATGAGGTGCCCAGGCGCGCCCCGGAGGGGGAACTCGCCACGGACCACCGGTACTGGAGCCGATCGAGGGCTCACCGGCACGGCGCCTCCCACTGGTCCGTCCGGGAATTGGCTCAGCACTCGGAGCGCCCCCTGCTGGCCGGTGTCTCTCCTGCCTCAGGGCCCCGTGTCCCTCCCGGACCCCAGTGGGACATAGCTTGGGGTACTGCCCCACAGCACCCCCCCCACTGTTGGTCTCCCCTCCCAGGGGAACCCCCAACCCGCTATGCCCACCTTGCCTCAGTGGCTACGGCCGGTGGTCCTCCAGCCCCCTTTCCGTGGGGCAGATGCAGACTGTGATGGCCACTCATCACTGGCAAGGGGGTGGGACCAGCTGCCTCTGCCTATCCCCGGGCTGCCCCTCTGCGCCCCCAGTACCCCCCTTAGGCCTTAAACAAGGGCTCAGCCCGGGGAGTGGCCGAGCCGGAGCCCCCCTTTGCCCTTCCCCAGCCCGGCTCCACGCCCGGGACCCTGAGCTCCCCGGCCTGGGCTGAGACGGACCCTTATATCAGGGCCAGGTGTGGGCTGATGGGGGCGGGGCCCCAGCTGTGGGTCCTTCCCCCAATCAGCCAGTCCGTTTCCCCTAGGAGCGGGGTACCTGCCCCTCTACGCACCCCCTCAAAATCCCGCACCCCGGGGGGCGGGGTAGGAGGGTCCCCGAGCCTGCGCGACCCGGAAATGCCCCGGCAGCCGCGCTCGCCGTCCGGCTGACCACGCTCCTGCTAATGGGAGCGCGCGGCCGTTTGGGCCTTGGCCTGCTAAAGCCAGGGTTGCGAGTTCAATCCCTGAGGGGGCCGTTTCGGGATCTGGGGCAGGAATTGGGGATTGGTCCTGCTCTGAGCCGGGGGGGGGGTTTGGACGAGATGACCGCCTGAGGTCCCTTCCAGCCCTGATAGTCTATGAGTCTGGACGCCATTAATTAACTCACAGACCCGATCCCGGCGGGGACCCCCCCCCCGTTATGTCCTGCCAGCCTGACTGTGAACCGCTGCGGGGTGAGGGGTGCGCTGGCCCTTTAAGGGGGGGGGGCTGCCTGGCCCAAGGAGTTCTGGGATTTGTAGTTCCAAGGAGCCGGGGGAGGGGTCCCTGTGTAACCAGTAATACTGGGGGAGGGGGAGGAATTTGATGGGGGGGGGTTGATTTTTAACCCTGTCCCCCCTCTTTCATTCACAGGTTACCCCCAGGCTACCTACCCCTCCGCCCCGTACCCCAGCCCCGCCCCCGCCCCTGCCCCCACCCTGGGATTCAACGTGTACCCCTCCTCCAATCCGGGCACGGGGCCGCTGGTCCAGCCCCAGGCCCCGCCCCAGGCATACGGGGACCCCGCCGCTCAACACCCCCACTCGGCCATCACGCCCTACCTGCCCGTGTCCACCGGCATCCCCCCGGGGCTGGAGTATCTAATGCAGGTGAGTGGGGGTGTAAACGGGAACCGTGACCCGCCCCAGAGCTGGCCGCATCTCGGCGCCGGGCGAGGGGTCCCCGTGTCACCGGCCGCCCCACCCCAGAGGTGGCCGCATCTTAGTGGCAGTGAACCTGACTGGAGGGGGGCTGGTGGGTGGGGGTGAGGGTGGGGGCTGGGAGCCAGGACTCCTGGGTTCTCTCTCTGGCTCGAGGAGGGGAGTGGGGGTGGGTGGGTTAGAGCAGGGTGGGGCTGGGAGCCCGGACTCCTGGGTTCTCTCGCCGGCTCTGGGAGGGGAGTGGGGGCTGGTGGGTTAGAGCAGGGGGGGCTGGGAGCCCGGACTCCTGGGTTCTCTCCCCGGCTTTGGGAGGGGAGTGGGGGCTGGTGGGTTAGAGCAGGGGGGGCTGGGAGCCTGGACTCCTGGGTTCTCTCGCCGGCTCTGGAAGGGGAGTGGGGGCTGGTGGGTTAGAGCAGGGGGGGCTGGGAGCCCGGACTCCTGGGTTCTCTCGCCGGCTTTGGGAGGGGAGTGGGGGCTGGTGGGTTAGAGCAGGGGGGGGCTGGGAGCCCGGACTCCTGGGTTCCCTCCCCGGCTTTGGGAGGGGACTGGGGGCTGGTGGGTTAGAGCAGGGGGGGCTGGGAGCCCGGACTCCTGGGTTCTCTCGCCGGCTTTGGGAGGGGAGTGGGGGCTGGTGGGTTAGAGCGGGGGGGGCTGGGAGCCCGGACTCCTGGGTTCCCTCCCCGGCTTTGGGAGGGGACTGGGGGCTGGTGGGTTAGAGCAGGGGGGGCTGGGAGCCCGGACTCCTGGGTTCTCTCCCTGGCTCTGGGAGGGGGCTGGGGGGGTCTGAGTCTCTCCTACCCCAGCCCCTTTGGCTCTTTTCAGATCGACCAGGTTCTGATCCAGCAGAAAGTGGAGCTGGTGGAAGGTGAGCGAAGGAAACACCACATGGGGTGTGTGCCGCGCCCACACCGTCCTCCCCCGCTACACAACCCCCCCCTCCCGCCCCCGCATCCTCTCAGCCACACACAACACACACCCCGTGCCAGCCGTACACAGCACACCAACCGCACACACTGTCCTCTCAGCCGTACACAACACGCCAACTACACACACACGCCATTGACTCAGCCACACACAACACACACCCCGGCCTCTCAGCCGTACACAACAGCCCAATCTCACACACACACACACAATCCTCTCAGATGTACACAACACGCCAACTACACACACACACCATTGACTCAGCCACACACAACACACACCCCGGCCTCTCAGCCGTACACAACAGCCCAATCTCACACACACACACACACAATCCTCTCAGATGTACACAACACGCCAACTACACACACACACCATTGACTCAGCCACACACAACACACGCCCCAGCCTCTCAGCCGTACACGATACCCCAATGACACACACACACCCCGGTCTCTCAGCCGTACACAACACCCCAATGACACACACACACACACACACACACAATCCTCTCAGCTGTACACAACACGCCAACTACACACACACGCCATTGACTCAGCCACACACCACACACACCCCGGCCTCTCAGCCGTACACAACATCCCAATCACACACACACACACACACACACAATCACACAATCCTCTCAGATGTACACAACATGGCAACTACACACACACGCCATTGACTCAGCCACACACAACACACACCCCGGCCTCTCAGCCGTACACAACATCCCAATCACACACACACACACAATCACACAATCCTCTCAGATGTACACAACACGCCAACTACACACACACGCCATTGACTCAGCCACACACAACACACACCCCGGCCTCTCAGCCATACACAACAGCCCAATCTCACACACACACACACAATCACACAATCCTCTCAGATGTACACAACACGGCAACTCCACACACACACCATTGACTCAGCCACACACAACACACACCCCGGCCTCTCAGCCGTACACAACAGCCCAATCTCACACACACACACACAATCACACAATCCTCTCAGATGTACACAACATGGCAACTACACACACACGCCATTGACTCAGCCACACACAACACACACCCCAGCCTCTCAGCCGTACACGATACCCCAATGACACACACACACCCCGGTCTCTCAGCCGTACACAACACCCCAATGACACACACACACAATCCTCTCAGATGTACACAACATGCCAACTACACACACACACGCCATTGACTCAGCCATACACAACACACACCCCAGCCTCTCAGCCGTACACAACACCCCAAACACACACACACAATCACACAATCCTCTCAGATGTACACAACATGGCAACTACACACACACGCCATTGACTCAGCCATACACAACACACACCCCAGCCTCTCAGCCATACACGATACCCCAATGACACACACACACCCCGGTCTCTCAGCCGTACACAACACCCCAATGACACACACACACAATCCTCTCAGATGTACACAACATGCCAACTACACACACAAACGCCATTGACTCAGCCACACACAACACACACCCCGGCCTCTCATGACACCCCGGCCATGACGGTTGCCGATGACAGCGGCCGTGACGGTTGTGATGGCGACGAGGGCGGCCGTGATGGTTGGTGTTGACATCAGCCATGACGGTTGTGATGGCAATGAGGGCGACCATGACGGTTGTGATGGTGATGAGGGTGGCCATGATGGTTGGTGACGAGGGCGGCCAAGACGGGTGTGAGGGCGACGAGGGGTGGCCATGACGGTTGGCGATGAGGGGCGGCCATGACAGTTGGTGATGGCGACGAGGGGCGGCCGTGAAGGTTGGTGATGGCGACGAGGGGCGGCCGTGATGGTTGTGATGGCGACGAGGGGCGGCCATGACGGTTGGTGATGTCAGCGGCCATGACGGGTGTGATGGCGACGAGGGGCGGCCGTGACGGTTGTGATGGCGACGAGGGGCGGCCGTGACGGTTGGCGACGAGGGGCGGCCGTGATGGGTGTGATGGCGACGAGGGGCGGCCATGACGGTTGGTGATGGCGACGAGGGGCGGCCGTGACGGTTGGTGATGACAGCGGCCATGACGGTTGTGATGGCAATGAGGGCGACCATGACGGTTGGCAACGAGGGCAGCCATGATGGTTGTGATGGTGATGAGGGTGGCCATGATGGTTGGTGACGAGGGCGGCCAAGACAGGTGTGAGGGCGACGAGGGGTGGCCATGACGGTTGGCGATGACAGCGGCCATGACGGTTGGTGATGGCGATGAGGGGCGGCCGTGATGGTTGTGAGGGCGACGAGGGGTGGCCATGACAGTTGGCGATGACAGCGGCCGTGACGGTTGTGATGGTGACGAGGGGCAGCCATGATGGTTGTGATGGCGACAAGGGCGGCCATGACGGGTGTGAGGGCGACGAGGGGTGGCCATGACGGTTGGCGATGACAGCGGCCATGACGGTTGGTGATGGCGATGAGGGTGGCCGTGAAGGTTGGTGATGGCGACGAGGGGCGGCGGTGATGGTTGTGATGGCGACGAGGGGCGGCCATGACGGTTGGTGATGACAGCGGCCATGACGGGTGTGATGGCGACGAGGGCGGCCGTGACAGTTGGCGATGGCGACGAGGGGCGGCCGTGACGGGTGTGAGGGCGACGAGGGCGGCCATGACGGTTGGTGATGGCGACGAGGGCGGCCATGACGGGTGTGAGGGCGGCCATGACGGTCGGCGAGGGCGGTGTCACGGCCGTAACTGTCTCCCCTCCTCCCCTCCCAGCCGTCATCGGCTTCGAGACCGCCAACAAGTACGAGCTGCGGGATGGGCTGGGCCGGCGGCTCTTCGAGGCCGAGGAGCAGAGCGACTGCTGCACCCGCAACTGCTGCGGGTCCCTGCGGCGCCTCCGGCTGAGCCTGGCTGAGCCGGGGGGGCGCCCCGCCCTCCGCTTCCTGCGCCCCCTCAAGTGCGCCTCCTGCTGGTGCCCCTGCTGCCTGCAGGAGGTGAGGGACGGACCCCACCCCCGCGTCCCTCCCCCACTCCGGTACCCCCCCGTGTCCCTCCTGCACCCCGACAACCCCCCCGTGTGCCTCGCCCACCCCGGTACCCCCCGCACCCCGACAACCCCCCTGTGTTCCCCCTGTGTGCCTCGCCCACTCCCACGTCCCCCCCGTGTCCCTCCTGCACTCCGACAACCCCCCTGTGTCCCTCCAGTGTGCCTCCCCCACCCCGGTACCCCCCGCACCCCGACAACCCCCCCATGTCCCCCCCATGTGCCTCCCCCACCTTGGCACCCCCCGCACCCCGACAACCCCCCCGTGTCCCCCCCCGTGTGCCTCCCCCACCCCGGTACCCCCCGCACCCCGACAACCCCCCTGTGTCCCCCCCGTGTCCCTCCCCCACCTCGGCACCCCCCCGTGTCCCACCCATGTCCTCCCGCACCCCGGTACCACCCTGTGTCCTGCCTGTGTCCCTCCCCCACTCCCATGTCCCACCGGTGTCCCTCCCCCACCGTGACACCCCCCTGTGTCTGTCCCGTGTCCCTCTCCCCATCCCGGCACCACCCTGTGTCCGGCCCATGTCCCTCCCCCACCCCGGTACCCCCCCGTGTCCCTCCCCCACCCCGACAACACCCCTGTGTCCTGCCCGTGTCACTCCCCCACCCCAGCACCCCCGTGTCCCTTCCGCACCCCGACAACCCCCCCCGTGTCCTGCCTGTGTCCCTCCCCCACTCCCAGATCCCCCCCCGTCCCTCCTGCACACTGACAACCCCCGTGTCTGTCCCGTGTCCCTCCCCCATCCCGGCACCACCCTGTGTCCTGCCCGTGTCCCTCCCGCACCCCGACAACCCCCCCGAGTCCCTCCCGCACCCTGACAACCCCCTTGTGTCCCTCCCCCATCCTGGCACCCTCCCCCACCCCGGCCCCACCCCCGTGTCCCTCCCGCACCCTGACAACCCCCCTGAGTCCTACCTGTGTCCCTCCCCCACCCTGGTACCCCCCCGAGACCCTCCCACACACTGACAACCCCCCCCGTATCCCACCCCAGCACCACCCCGTGTCCCTCCCCCACCCTGGCACCACCCTATGTCCTGCCTGTGTCCCTCCCCCACTCCCATGTCCCACCCATGTCCCTCCCCAACCCCGGCACCCCCCTGTGTCCGGCCCATGTCCCTCCCCAACCTGGGTACCCCCACGTCCCTGCCCCACCCCACCCCTGTGTCCGGCCCATGTCCCTCCCCAACCCCACTGCACCCTCTGTGTCCCTCCCTGTTGGTCCCCCCCGCACCCCGCCTGTGTCCCTCCCCCACCCCTGTACCACCCCCGTGTCCTGCCCGTGTCCCCCCCTTACCTTGCTGTGCCCCCCTGTGTCTCTCCCCCTGCCCTCCGCTGCACCCCCCCGTGTCCCTCTCTGACCTTACTGCCCCCCCATGACCCACCACCCTGGCGTCCTGCTGCCCCAATCCCCCCCCCCCAGTCCTGTGCTATTCCCCTATCTCTCCCCACAACGTCCTGGCCCCAGGCACGGCTCCTACCCCCCCCCCAGCCCCAGGTACCCCCTTCCCCTCCCCTCCCGGGGCTCCCCCTCTGCCCTGACCCCTCTTTTCCCAGCCTAGGCTCCCCAGTGTACCCCCCCGCCCGCTCAGGGCACCCACACCCGCCACCCGGCTCCCCCCCCCCGGGAGGCAAGCGCCCCATGACCCCCCACAAATCTGGGCCCCCCACTGCCTCCCCCCCAATCTCCAGGACTCCCAGCCCCACTCCCGGGGGGCTGGTTTCGGTGGGGACACGGGGCGGGGGGTTTCTCCCTGCCACCCCCATTCTAACCCCTGCCTGGTGTGTGTCTCTCCCCGCCCTCCCCCCACCCCAGCTGGAGGTGCAGTGCCCCCCGGGCACCACGATCGGGCATGTGGTGCAGACCTGGCACCCCTTCACCCCCAAGTTCTCCGTCCAGGACGCCCAGAAGCAGACGGTGCTGCGGGTGCTGGGGCCCTGCTGTGTCTTTCGCTGCGGGGGGGACGTCAACTTCGAGGTAGCGGGGGGCCGGGCGGGGCGGGGCCTGGCCTCGCTTTGGAGGGGGGCAGCTGGGCCTGGAGGGGGCGTATCTGGGGGGCGCAGGATGGGGGACATCTGGGTCTGGGGCTGGTGTCTTGGTGGAGTGGGGGATATCTGGGGGGCAGGATGGGGGACGTCTAGGCCTGGAGGGGGCTTATCTGGGGGGCAGGATAGGGGGGCGTCTGAGACTGGGGTTGGCGTCTCGGTGGACGGGGGCGTATCTGGGGGGCTGGATGGGGGTGTTTGGGCCGGGGGTTGGCATCTCGGTGGGAGGGGGCAGGGTGAGGGGCATCTGGGCCTGGAGGGGGTCTGTGGGGGGCAGGACAGGGCATCTGGGTCTGCAGTTGGTGTCGGTGGATGGGGGCAGGACGGGGGGCATCTGGGCCTGGAGGGGGTATATCTGGGAGCAGGATGGGGCATCTGGGACTGGGGTTGGCATCTCAGTGGAGGGGGGGGCATGTGGGGGACAGGACGGGGCTTCTGGGTCTGGGGTTGGTGTCTTGGTGGAGTGGGGATATCTGGGGGGCAGGATGGGTGTGTGTCTGGGTCTGGGCTTGGCGTCTTGGTGGAGGAGGCATATCTGGGGGGCAGGACGGGGGGCATCTGGGTCTGGGGTTGGTGTCTTGGTGGAGGGGACGCATCTGGGGGGCTGGATGGGGGGGCGTCTGGGGTTGGTGTCTCGGTGGAGGGGACGCATCTGGGGGGCAGGACACGGGGCATCTGGGGTAGGCGTCTCGGTGGAGGGGTGTTGGGGGGCTGGATGGGGGGAATTTGCATCGTGGTGTGGGAGGGTAGTTGGAGGAGGGGGTGCTTGGGGAGGATACAGGAATGGGGTGTGGGGGAGGATGTCCGAGATGGGGGGCTGTGGAGGTAGATGGGTTCGGCCTAGGTGGGGGACTAGGAGCACTGGGGCTTCGTCAGGTGGGAGGGCTTTCTGGGGCACTTCCTGTGTTGGCATGTCCCAGGGGGAGGAGCTATGGGGGCACTTCCTGTATGGGGCGTGGACTACGGGTGTACAGGGCAGGGAGGATTGGCAGCTGAGGCACTTCCTGTTCAGGAACTGCCTCGGGGGCGGGACTTCCTGCATTGGGCACGCCCCAAAGGGCATAGTCCCTTGCGGGGGGGAGGGTAATGGTCTCTCCTGGGCCCTGTGGGGCAGCGTCTGACTCACATTCGGTGCTGCTCCCCTCCCCACAGGTGAAGACGAGCGACGAGTCGCGGGGCGTGGGCCGGATCAGTAAGCAGTGGGGGGGGCTGCTCAAGGAGGTCTTCACTGACACCGATGTCTTCGGCATCCAGTTCCCCGTGGACCTGGACGTCAAGATGAAGGCCGTGCTGCTGGGGGCCTGCTTCCTCATCGTGAGTGCCCCCCGCTCCCCTCCATCCCACCACTGCCACCAATCAACCCAACCTCGCCATCCCCCTGCTGCCACCAATCAACCCAACCTCGCCATCCCACCTCTGCCACCAATCAACCCAACCTCGCCATCCCCCCGCTGCCACCAATCAACCCAACCTCGCCATCCCACCTCTGCCACCAATCAACCCAACCTCGCCATCCCCCTGCTGCCACCAATCAACCCAACCTCGCCATCCCACCTCTACCACCAATCAACCCAACCTCGCCATCCCACCTCTGCCACCAATCAACCCAACCTCGCCATCCCCCCGCTGCCACCAATCAACCCAACCTCGCCATCCCACCTCTGCCACCAATCAACCCAACCTCGCCATCCCCCTGCTGCCACCAATCAACCCAACCTCGCCATCCCACCTCTGCCACCAATCAACCCAACCTCGCCATCCCACCACCCCCGTCGACAAATCACCTTCTTCTGTTTTGCTACCAGTTGACCTCTGCCCTCATCCGATGTGTGATACCAACCAACCTGCCCACCCTCTCTCCCCGTCCACCGACCAATACAGCCAGTTTCTTCCCTTTCCACCCCCGCCCCCTACCGTCACAGAGTTTAAGGCCAGAAGGGACCATCTTGTCTGACCTCCTGTATCTCACAGGCCACCAGCCCCATCCTGTACCCACACACGAAACCCAACAACCAAAATAGGCCAACGGATTACAGCCCACGGGAGATCACCCTCTCCCCAGTCTATCGGTCCCACCAGTGAGCGCCCTCCCCCCGCTACTGCCACTGGCCACCCTAACTTCCCCTTCCCCCCACTCGCATCAACTGTCACGTAGTGCCTCTTTGCCATCCTCATCCCACCACTGCCACCAGTGAATAGCCATCCCACCGCTCCCACCAATGAATAGCCATCCCACCTCTCCCACCAAGCACCTCATTCAACCTCTCCCCCATTTCCACCCCAACCCACATGCCCTCCCTCATCCCATTGCTGCCACCAGCCAACCTCTTTTTCATGCCACCAGCCCGCCCTACCTCCCCCTCCACCCACCTCTCCCCACCTGCCCTCTTCCGCCATTCCACCACCACCCCACCTCCTCTTCTCATAACCGGAGCCCCCAGGGTGCAGGGGCCAGGACCCGTTTTCTTTCCATGGTGATCCCACCCCGAGATTGGAGATCAGCCGATTTGGAAAGCACTAGACTGTGTCTGTTCAAAGCCCTCTTCTTCTCTTTTTCCTTCCCCAGGATTACATGTTCTTCGAGAAGGTGGGCAAGACCAGCCAGAGGAGCACGGTGCTGAGCAGTTAGAAGCAGCTGGACCCCCGCACCTCCCACTCGCTGCCACTTACGAGGACCCCCCATCCCACTGCTGACACCAACAGGGGCTCCCATCCCATCTCTAACACCAATGAGGGGTCTTTATGAATAGGACAGCGTGTTTATGGGCTGGCGTGGGTGTCAGGGCAGTGAGACTGTTTGCAGAGGCGGCAAGGAGGCCTGCGGGTGTGGGTGTGTCCTGTGCCATGGGACTCGGTAGACAGCACGATGGGGGCTCTTTTGGTTGTATGTGAAGAACATCAAGCCCCAGGCCTTCTCCCACCAAGGCGTCTTTAGGACCTTCACCCAGACAGGAAACTCTGGCCTCCATTGGCTGCCAAGTTCCTGGGGCCTTCATATCCCCTGCCCCCACCTGTCGGCTGAGGGGGGGTCCCTTCAACACCAAGCCAGTGGTGGCAACATCCCGAAGCCAAATCTCTTAACTATAGATATTTCTCATTCTGTATTTTGTGTATTTATCGCTTATAACAAAGTGTCTTGCGCTGAACCTTAAAGGGGGCTTTGTGGGGGGAGCATCATGGTGCTTTTTAATGGGGTTCCCCCTGGTTCCCCTGAATTCCTGATGCTGAGGGAGGGGCGTCAAGCCACAGTGGAGGAAGGATAGGGTTGGCTTGACCAATGGAGGAGCTATGGCCAGCGTGAAGTGATGCCAACCCACGGTGGCGTCATGTGGGCCAAGAGGGAGGCCAGCCAACCCAAGATGGTGGGCCGTTGGCCGCGATGGATGGAAGCCAACCCAAGCTAGAGGGCTGTTGGCCACGATGGATGGAAGCCAACCCAAGATGGAGGAGCCTTGGCTAAGATAGTCATGCCAACCGCGGAGGCACGTTGGCCACGATGGATGGAAGCCAACCCAAGATGGAGGGAAGTTGGCCACGATGGATGGAAGCCAACCCAAGATGGAGGGCCGTTGGCCACGATGGATGGAAGCCAACCCAAGATGGAGGAGCCTTGGCTAAGATAGCCATACCAACCGCGGAGGCACGTTGGCCACGATGGATGGAAGCCAACCCAAGATGGAGGGCGGTTGGCCACGATGGATGGAAGCCAACCCAAGGTGGAGGGCCATTGGCCACGATGGATGGAAGCCAACCCAAGATGGAGGGCCGTTGGCCAAGAGAGGGAGTCAAGCCAACCCAAGATGGAGCCCTATTGGCCAACGCGAGAGACGACAACCTTGGACAACTCCACTGTGTCTTTCGTTCGTGAGGGGAGTGGAGGGGGGAGGAGACTGGAGGGGAGGGGAGAGGAAGGGGAATCTCCCCCACGGGCAGGAGAGGAGCGGACTGGACCTTGTCTCTCGACGGAGGGTTTTGCTGGGCGTTCCTCCACGGGCAACCAAAACCAATAAAAAGCTAAGACCCTGGGTGTCCACGGCTCCTCTGTCCTGGCTCCTCATCCGTGAGCCCCTTCCTCGTGCTCTCTCTCCTCTTCCTCTCTGCCCCCCATATCCTTCCCCCCACCCCTCATTGTCCCCCGAAATCCATCTCCCTCACAACTCCTGCGCTCACCACCCCGGTACCCCCACCTCCCACCCATCTTGCCCTGCCCCACTTCAGGGAGGGTGAAGGTCACATGGCCCATTCCAGGTGGGGTGAAGAGGTGGAATGGCGGAATTCCCATGGGGGCCCAATCACGCTACCTGGGACGCTGGACTCGAGGTCACCTTTATTGCAGTGCACAATATATACACAACACCCCTAACAACTGTACAGTAGGAACACACAGGGCCTGGCTCGCAGGCCCACCCCTTCATGTGCAAGGCGCACACCACCTGGCACGCGGCCAGCTTTGCACACCCCCATTCATCACGCACAAGTCTCGTGAAAAATCACGAACCCCGGGAAGGGGGCGGACACACCGTCACGCGCGAGGGACGCACAAGCCTGGCCGCGGCTGTGTGCGCACGCGCATCCCAGACTCACAATCGTGTGTCTCCCCCAAAACACTCACACAACGGGGCAAGCTCCACACCCTCACAGGGGGGGGAACATGCAAAAACAGACGACACGCAGCGTCACCGACTTCCATGCACACAACACCCATACCCTCGCGCCCCTCCCGAAACGCGCACGCAACCCCGGCAGGCTACAGCCACACAAGCAACTCACAACCAGCCGCAGGATGCCTGGGTTCTCTCCCCAGCTCTGGGAGGGGAGTGGGGGCTGGTGGGTTAGACTAAGGGGGGCTGGGAGCCAGGACTCCTGGGTTCTCTCCCTGGCTCTGGGAGGGGAGTGAGGGCTGGTGGGTCAGAGAAGGGGGTGGGGGTGGGGCTGGGGCTGGAAGCCAGGACTCCTGGGTTCTCTCCCCAGCTCTGGGAGGGAAGTGGGGGCTGGTGGGTTAGAGCGGGGGGGCTGGGAGCCAGGACTCCTGGGTTTTCTCCCTGGCTCTGGGAGGGGAGTGGGGGCTGGTGGGTTAGACGAAGGGGGGCTGGGAGCCAGGACTCCTGGGTTCTCTCCCCAGCTCTGGGAGGGGAGCGGGGGCTGGTGGGTTAGACGAAGGGGGGCTGGGAGCCAGGACTCCTGGGTTCTCTCCCCAGCTCTGGGAGGGAAGTGGGGGCTGGTGGGTTAGAGCGGGGGGGCTGGGAGCCAGGACTCCTGGGTTCTCTCCACGGCTCTGGGAGGCCGGAAGGCCCAGGCCAGGCGGAGGCGGGAAGCCGAGGCTGTCCCTGGGCCCCGCTGGGGTGGGGGACGCCCCCTTCAGGCCCGGAGGCCACGGCTCAGGATGTAGCGTGAGGCCATGGCCAGGTTCCAGCGATGCTTCTCCAGGATGCGCCGGCATTCGTCCCGGGAGTGCGGGCTGATGTGGAACAGCTGGTCAACCTGCCGGGGAAACGGGCGTGTCAGGGGCCTGTCCCCACTAGGGGGCGCCGGCTCCCGGGCGGGGCCTGGCTGGCTCAGGGGGGCGGGGAATGGAGCAGGGGCCTGTCTCCTCTAGGGGGCGCCGGCTCCCCTCAGGGCGGTGGGGGGGGGTGGTCTCCCACCTTCAGCTCCTCGACGGCTCTCTGGGTGTCCCAGCCGTGCAGCCTCAGCGCCTCGCGACACTCGTCCACCGTCACCCCGTGGACCTTCTCCTCCACCTGCAGACGAGAGGCCGAGACCCTGCTGGGGTGGGGCACCGGCCCCCAGCCTCCGCCCCCCAGCCCCCCACACTGCCTGGGAGAGGGACGCTGTGTCAGGACTCCTGGGTTCTCTCCCCGGCTCTGGGAGGGGAGTGGGGGCCGGTGGTTAGAGCAGGGGGGGGCTGGGAGCCAGGACTCCTGGGTTCTCTCCCTGGCTCTGGGAGGGGAGTGGGGTCCGGTGCTTAGAGCAGGGGGGGCTGGGAGCCAGGACTCCTGGGTTCTCTCCCTGGCTCTGGGAGGGGAGTGGGGTCCGGTGCTTAGAGCAGGGGGGGCTGGGAGCCAGGACTCCTGGGTTCTCTCCCTGGCTCTGGGAGGGGAGTGGGGTCCGGTGCTTAGAGCAGGGGGGGCTGGGAGCCAGGACTCCTGGGTTCTCTCCCTGGCTCCGGGAGGGGAGCGGGGTCTGGTGGTTAGAGCGGGGGGGGCTGGGAGCAAGGACGCCTGGGTTGTTTCCTCAGTCACTCACCTCTTTGATTTTCCGCTCCATGTCACTGTTGCCCTTCTGCCCGCCACATGGGGGCCCCATGACCCCCACTGCGGCCCTGTGGGCCCCCCCAGGGGCCTTGGCCCCCCCTGCCTCCCTCCTGTCCCTAGGTTGCTGGAGGGGAGCATCTGTCCTGCGGGGTTGGTTGGGCCGAGGGGCAGGCCGTGACTTCGGGGGCGTCTCTAGGGGCCGGAGCCCCATTTCCCACGGTGGGCGGGACGGTGGGTTGCCGAGGTGATGAGGCAGGAAGGCGAGATCTTTACCCGGACGCCTGGGTTTCATCTGAAGGACGCTTAAATCTGACACTGAGTCCAGACTCTTAGAGAGACCTAGGAAGGAAAAAAGGGAAACTGAGTCAGAGCTGGACTCCTGGGTTCTCTCCCCAGCTTTGGAAGGGGAGTGGGGGCTGGTGGGTTAGATCGGGGGAGGGGCTGGCGGCCAGGACTCCTGGGTTCTGTCCCTGGCTCTGGGAGGGGAGTGGGGTCTGGTGGGTTAGATTGAGGGAGGGGCTGGGAACCAGGACTCCTGGGTTCTCTCCCCGGCTCCGGGAGGGGAGTGGGGGCTGGTGGGTTGGATCGGGGGAGGGGCTGGGAACCAGGACTCCTGGGTTCTCTCCCCATTCCTTTCCAGCCCATGTGGCAGGGGCAGGGCCGTGCCCACCCTGCCCCCCCCCAGCGCCCCCGCCGGGGGGGCCAGATACTCACGCGTCAGCCGGATCAGCTGCTGGGCCCCCGGCTTGATCCCGCCGGGATCTTTAGGGTCTCGGGGCTTCCCCTTCAGCCTGGGAGGGGGACACGCGGGCGGGGGGAGGGAGGGTGAATGATATGGGCCCTCGGAGGCTAATTCCCAGGTCCCGCCTGGAGGGGGGGGAGAACTTGGGGGGTCCCTGCCCCAGTTGACAACCCACCCCACACTTAGAGGGTGTCACGGAAACCCCTGGGGGGAGATGGAAGAGCGGGGGTGGGGTGCAAGGGAGAGGCCCATCCCCTTGATACAGCCCCCCCCTTTAGAGCCAGCTGCATCCCTTCCCCATCACACACAGCCACGCCCCTCCCTTCCCCACCTGCGTGGCCACACCCCTCCACAACAGCCACGCCCCTCCCTCAGAGACACGCCCTTCCTTCCATAGCCACGCCCCTTCCCATCCGACACCCCCAGCCCTCCCTGAGAGACACGCCCCCTCCCCTGCAGCCACGCCCCCTCCCCTCCTCCAGAGACCCTCCCCTTCTCTCGGCCACGCCCCTGCCTTCAGCCACGCCCCCTACCACACAGCCACGCCCCCTTCCCTCAGCCACGCCCCCAAAGCACACACACCCCTCCCCCAGCCATGCCCCCTCCCTCCAAGTGACACGCCCTCTACCCTCAGCCACTCCCCCTGCCCCACACTCACTCCTCGATGCGGTCAGGGGCCCCCCAGCTGCGGCTGGGCTCCAGGTCTCCGTGCCCCACGTGCTGGAAGCTGTTGCGGACGGGGAGGCTGATCCGGGGCACCCCAGAGGGGGGCGATTCCTCCGGGCTCACCACCGAGGCCGGGAAGATCCCGACCTGCAGCGTCCGCCTGTTCTGGCCCCTCCAGGTCGAGGACTCGGGGCTGCATGGGGTGGGGGGCAGGAACTGGTGTGAACCCAGGAGTCCTGGCTCCCAGCCCCCGCCCCGCTCTCACCCCCCAGCCCCCATTCCCCTCCCGGGAAGAGAACCCAGGAGTCCTGGCTCCCAGCCCCGCCCCCCCGCTCTCGACCCCCTGTCCCCATTCCCCTCCCGGAGCTGGGAAGAGAACCCAGGAGTCCTGGCTCCCAGCCCCGCCCCCCGCTCTCGACCCCCTGTCCCCACTCCCCTCCCAGAGCCGGGGAGAGAACCCCGGTGTCCTGGCTCGCAGCCCCTCCTGCTGTAACCACCACCCCCCACTCCCCTCCCAGAGCCGGGGAAAGAACCCAGGCGTCCGGGCTCACCTGCCCTCTATCACCGTTATGAGATCGTTGGTTTCTAGTCTCAGCCACCCCGGTTCATTCAAGTCGTGAGCGGCTCTCACCTCCCGGGGACGGAGCTGAGAACAGAAGGGAAAGGGTTAATCCCACTCATCGGGCTGGGCGGGGAGGGAGGACGACACCAGCAGGGGGCGCCGTGGGGGGCAGGGCAGGGGGGCTGGCTGTGGGGTGGGGGATCCCAGCAGGGGGTGCCGTGGGGGGCAGGGCAGGGGGGCTGGCTGTGGGGTGGGGGATCCCAGAAGGGGGCACCGTGAGGGGCAGGGCAGGGGGGCTGGCTGTGGGGCAGGGGACCGCAGAAGGGGTCACCATGGGGGGCAAGGCAGGGGGCCTGGCTGTGGGGTGGGGGATCCCAGAAGGGGGCGCCGTGAGGGGCAGGGCAGGGGGGCTGGCTGTGGGGTGGGGGATCCCAGAAGGGGGCACCGTGAGGGGCAGGGCAGGGGGGCTGGCTGTGGGGCAGGGGACCGCAGAAGGGGTCACCATGGGGGGCAAGGCAGGGGGGCTGGCTGTGAATTGGGGGATCCCAGCAGGGGGCACCATGGGGGGCAGGGCAGGGGGGGATGGCTGTGGGGTGGGGGATCCCAGCAGGACCGCTGGCTGTGGGGCAGGGGACCGCAGCAGGGGGCACCGTGGGGAGCAGAGTAGGGGGCTGGCTGTGGGGCAGGGGATCCCAGCAGGGGGCACTGTGGGGGGCAGGAGCACTGGTGGGCTGTGGGGCAGGAGACCTCAGCAGGGGTCACCATGGGGGGCAAGGCAGGGGGGCTGTCTGTGAGGGGGGACCCCAGCAGGGGGCGCCGTGGGGGGCAGGGCAGGGAGGACTCGTTGTGGGGCAGGGGACTGCAGCAGGGAGCAGCGTGGGGGGCAGGGCAGGGGGGCTGGCTGTGGGGCGGGCCCCCCCCGGGGGTCTCTCACCTCATGCAGGAGGGCGATGATGTCCCTGAAGTGGGGTCTCTCGTTGGGGTTGTGGGCCCAGCACTTCAGCTGCAGGCCGTACAGCCCCCGGGGGCAATCTTCGGGGCGCTCCAGCCGCCCCCCCTCGCGCTCCACCTTCAGCATGATCTGGGGGGCGGCGGGGGGCAAGGACAGTGTAAATTTCCAGCACCTCAGCGCCCCCTTCCCCCCCCCGGCCCGGGCTGCATTACCCACCCCCACCACTGGATGGAGCCCGAGTCCTTCACCGAGCAAAGGTGGATGGGTTGGAACAGGGGGGGGCCAGGACTCCTGGGTTCTCTCCCCGGCTCTGGGAGGGGAGTGGGAGCTGGTGGGTCAGAGCAGGGGGGCTGGGAGCCAGGACTCCTGGGTTCTCTCCCCGGCTCGGGGAGGGGAGTGGGAGCTGGTGGGTCAGAGCAGGGGGGCTGGGAGCCAGGGCTCCTGGGTTCTCTCCCTGGCTCTGGGAGGGGAGTGGGGGCTGGTGGGTTAGAGCAGGGGGGGCTGGGAGCCAGGACTCCTGGGTTCTCTCCCTGGCTCTGGGAGGGGAGTGGGGGCTGGTGGGTTAGAGCAGGGGGACGGGGAGCCAGGACTCCTGGGTTCTCGCCCCGGTTCTGGGAGGGGAGTGAGGGCCGGTGGGTCAGAGCAGGGGGGGCTGGGGGCCAGGACTCCTGGGTTCTCCTCCAAGCCCGGCCCCCCCAGGCTCACCTGTCGCCCCGAGAGCCCCATCCAGGGCTCCTCGCAGTAGGAAAACATCTCCCAGAGGGTGACCCCGAACATCCACACGTCGGACGCGTGGGAGAAGGTGCCAGAGCGCAAGCTCTCGGGGGCGCACCTGGGGGGCAGGAGAAGACACCTCAGGGAAAGCGAGCGAGAGAGAGAAACCTGCCCCCCAGCACCCCCCGCCCCGCCTCCTGCCCCCCACCCCACAGCGCCCCCTAGAGCCGCCCTGGGGCCAGCCCCGCCTGCCAGGGGAGAGCGCCCCCTGCCGAGCCCCCCGCCCCGCCCACGGCCCCCCCTACGCCGCCCTGGGGCCAGCCCCGCCTGCCAGGGGAGAGCGCCCCCTGCCGAGCCCCCCGCCCCGCCCCCGGCCCCCCCTACGCCGCCCTGGGGCCAGCCCCGCCTCCCAGGGGAGAGCGCCCCCTGCTGAGCCCCCCGCCCCCTGCCCCCCCGCGCCCCCTAGAGCTGCCCTGGGGCCAGCCCCGCCTGCCGGGGGAGAGCGCCCCCTGCTGAGCCCCCCGCCCCGCTCCCTGCCCCCTAGAGGAGCCCTGGAGCCAGCCCCGCCTGCCGGGGGAGAGCGCCCCCTGCCGAGCCCCCCGCCCCACCCCCTGCCCCCCCGCGCCCCCTAGAACCAGCCCCGCCTGCCGGGGGAGAGCGCCCCCTGCCGAGCCCCCCGCCCCGCCCCCGGCCCCCCCTACGCCGCCCTGGGGCCAGCCCCGCCTGCCAGGGGAGAGCGCCCCCTGCCGAGCCCCCCGCCCCCTGCCCCCCCGCGCCCCCTAGCGCCGCCCTGGGGAGCAGGGGAGGCCTCTCACCAGGCGAAGGGGACTCTGCGGTGGGCGGACATGATGTACCGGTCGCCCCGGCGGGAGAGCGCCCGCATGAGGCCGAAGTCGCCGATCTTGGCCTGCTCCTCGGAGGCCAGCAGGACGTTGCGGGCGGCCACGTCCCGGTGGATGAAGAGTTTGGACTCCAGGTAAGCCAGGCCCTGGGCCACCTGCAGGGCATAGAGCCAGAGCCGGTGCAGGGGGTAGGGCGGGCGCAGGTGGTCGTACAGGGAGCCCAGCGGGGCCAGCTCCATGACCTGCCCAGAGCGGAGCGGTGATGAGCCGGGGGAGAACCCAGGCGTCCGGGCTCCCAGCCCCACCCTGCTCTAACCACTAGCCCCCGCTCCCCTCCCAGAGCTGGAGAGAGAACCCAGGAGTCCTGGCTCCCAGCCCCCCCTGCTCTAACCACCAGCCCCCTCTCCTCTCCCAGAGCCGGGGAGAGAACCCAGGAGTCCTGGCTCCCAGCCCCACCCTGCTCTAACCACTAGCCCCCACTCCCCTCCCAGAGCCAGGGGGAGAACCCAGGAGTCCTGGCTCCCAGCCCCACTGCTCTAACCACTAGCCCCCACTCCCCTCCCAGAGCCAGGGGGAGAACCCAGGAGTCCTGGCTCCCAGCCCCACTGCTCTAACCACTAGCCCCCGCTCCCCTCCCAGAGCTGGAGAGAGAACCCAGGAGTCCTGGCTCCCAGCCCCCCTGGCTCTAACCACCAGCCCCCATTCTCCCCCCAGCACTGGCGAGGGAACCCCGGCGTCCGGGCCCCGCTCACCATCTTGAGGGGCTGGCTGAGGACCACCCCGTGGAGCCGCAGGAGATGGGGGTGCTCCAGGCCGCTCATGGCGTTCACCTCGCGGAGGAAGTCGACCAGCGCCAGGGGGTCGGTGCTGACGTCGGAGCGGAGGGATTTCACAGCCACGGAGAGCTGGGGGGGCAGGGTGGGGGTCAGTTCCTGGGGGGATCGGGGGGGGCTGGAGGGGTGGACAAAGGGAGGAATGGAGGGGGGAGGAGAAAGGGAAGCAGCAGCCAGAAGAGAAGGGAGAGGGGGAAACAGGTGGGACCAGCCCCACACCCCCTCCCCGCACACCCCACTCCCTCCCCACGGCCTCCCCCACCCCACTGTCTTCCCTCCCCCACCCCTTCATCCCCCAAGACTCCCCCCACCCCTGCGTCCTCCCTTCCATCCGTCCCCCCCTTTCCAATTCCCCTCTCTGCCTTGCCTGCCATCTCTGCCACTGGGGGGGGGAATCGAACTGGCACCCCCCGACCCCCACCACCTCGTCCTTGGGCCCCGGGAGCTCACCGGGGGTCAGTTCAGGGGCCGGGAGAAGCTCTGGGGCCCTGGCTCACAGAGCGGGGCCCCAGCCAGGCCTCGCCCCGGGGACCATCCCGCCCCACAGCTGCACGGGAAAGGGGGCTCATCGGCGGGGCAGGGGGCGGTATTGGGATCCCGGGGGTCAAACGGGCCGGCCATCCCGTGATGGCTGGCGCCGATCTTGCGATTTTCGGCTCTCGTCTCTGGATCTTTCCCCCCGCCCTGCGGCCCAAATGGGGTCCCCTGGCTGTTCCTGGGGGACACCGGACACCCCCCCCCGTGTCCCTCCACCCCGCACAAGGCCCCAGACACCCCCCTCCGGCAACTCACAGTGCCCCCGCCGGGCGGGGTCCACTCCCCCCGGTGCACCACCCCGAAGCAGCCGTCCCCCAGCCTCTCCCCCAGACGCAGGTCCCACTCGCTGATCAGACATTTCAGGGAGGTGTCCGAGTCCAGGCGGGGAGCGGGGGGGCGGGAGGGCCCCTCCCCCGGCTCCTGGGTCCTCGGGCCACCGATCATCTGAGCAAGAGAAAGACATGCACACCACTTAATGGCCAGCGAACCCAGGAGTCCTGGCTCCCAGCCCCCCCTGCTCTAACCCACCAGCCCCCACTCCTCTCCCAGAGCCGCGGAGAGAACCCAGGAGTCCTGGCTCCCAGCCCCACCCTGCTCTAACCCACCAGCCCCCACTCCCCCCGCAGAGCCAGGGAGAGAACCCAGGAGTCCTGGCTCCCATCTGCCCTGCTCTAACCCACCAGCCCCCACTCCCCTCCCAGAGCCAGGGACAGAACCCAGGAGTCCTGGCTCCCAGCCCCCCCTGCTCTAACCAACCAGCCCCCACTCCCCTCCCAGAGCCGCGGAGAGAACCCAGGAGTCCTGGCTCCCAGCCCCCCCTGCTCTAACCCACCAGCCCCCACTCCCCTCCCAGAGCCGGGGAGAGAACCCAGAAGTCCTGGCTCCCATCTGCCCTGCTCTAACCCACCAGCCCCCACTCCCCCCGCAGAGCCAGGGAGAGAACCCAGGAGTCCTGGCTCCCAGAGCCCGCACCCCGCCTGCCGACGCACACCAGGCTGGCTCGAGGGGGGGGGGCTCTGTTTTTCCGCCCCCCGGACACCAGGGTTCCTGTGAGGATGGGGGAGGGGTGAAGCCAAACCTTGTAAACCCAGGACTTGGGGCGCAGCCCCTGCTGCTTCCTGCGCTTGATGGCGTCTTCCAGCCGCCGCTGACCTGAATTGGGGGGCTGGCGGTTAGAAAGGGGGAGCCCGGCCGGTGCCCCTCACTCCCGACCCGCAGCCCCTCCTAGCCCAGCCCTGCCCCCCTCCAGCCCTGCCGGTGCCCCTCACTCCCGACCCGCAGCCCCCTGCCAGCCCAGCCCTGGGCCCCCCCCACACCTACCAGGGCGCCCCATGCCAATGTGGTCGAGGTCGGAGGGTTTGACGTAGTCGAAGTGGGCCAGGCGGGTGACGTGTAACTCGTCGCGGATCTTGTGGTAAAATTGCTCCAGCTGGATTTCGGTGAGCAGCGCCAGGAGCCAGTCGGGGCCGTCGTCCAGGGCCATCGGGCACCTGCTGGGGGCACGGCCGGGTGAGACGGAGACGCCCGGGGCGTCCCCACCGAGACGGAGAATGGAGATCGGGGCCCCGTCGCGCCGGTCAATCAAGAGACACACAGTATGGGACAGTCCCTGCCCTGTTACAATCGACACAGAGAAAGGAACCCCCTTTCTATGATAGAGAAACTGAGGCACAGAGAAGCTCCCAGCCACGCCCCTCAGGCGACCGTGTGTCTCTCTGCGAGTTATGCTATGTCAGCACCTGGGAGCTGTTTTCCTCCCTCTCTCAGGGCAGCCTCATTGTTTGGTCTTGTCTTGCCCCCTCCCACTCACCCCCTGGGGCCTGCGGGACTCCCTGCCACTGCGCCAACCCGCCTGACTGCTCTGCCCTAGCCCCAGGGGGAAACATACAGCGCCCGCATCCAGACCACACACACACACACCCCTCAGCCTGGGGGGTGTAGCGGATTAGAGCAGGGTGTTCTGGGTGCCAGGACTCCTGGGTTCTCTCCCTGGCTCTGGGAGGGGAGTGGGGCCTGGTGGGTTAGAGCAGGGGGGTTGGGAGCCAGGACGCCTGGGTTCTCTCCCTGGCTGTGGGGAGAGAAGCCGCTCAGGACATGTGGAAACCCGCTCTGAACCCATCCGCTCCCTGCCCCCCAGCACCCCACTCCCTGGGCGGGGCGGTGGGGTGTCACAACGCCACTGACAGTCACCCCAAGGGTTGAAACGCTTCGACACAAAGCGGCCCGCGACCGGGCCCCAGGACGCCTCCCTAAAGCCAACGGGGTGGGGCTGCGAGTTGGGTCTGAATTTCCAGGGTGAAGATTTTGGGGGGGGGGTGAGTTGGGGGGCAAAGGTTCAGGAGAATTGGGGTGAGTTTGGGGAAAGGTTTGGGGAGCAGGTGAGGTGGGGGGGAAGATGTGGAGAGGGCCAGGGGATGAGTTGGGGGGAAGGTTCGGGGGGGATCCCCTCATTCCCTACCCCCCATTTGGGGGGCTATTAACCCTTTCCTGGCTTCATGGGCCGATTCCTTCCCTCTCCTTCGCCAGACTGATGACAACCCAGGGCGGAGTTCAGACTCTAGGACAAATATTGACACAAGCGGATGCCAGACATAGGGACCCGTCCCATTGGGGCTCTGCCCCCGTCAGGCCCTATAGGGGGCGCCGGCTCCTCCCCAGCCCCAGGGCAGGACTGGCTGGCTGAGGGGGGCGGGGAATGGGGCAGGGGCCTGTCCCCTCTAGGGGGCACCAGCTCCCACCCGGCCCCAGGCAGGGACTGGCTGGCTCAGGGGGGCGGGGAATGGGGCAGGGGCCCGTCCCCTTTGGGGGTGTCATACTGGTTTCTGGGACCCCAGGGGTAAATCATGGGGCTTGCTGGGCTGGGGGTCACTGCCAGGAGGGCTAGAGGGGAGGGTGGGGAGGGAAAAGAGGAAGGCGAAAGAAAAAGTGACAGACCCAAGGAAGGAAGGGAACAGAGAACGGGGCGAATGAAGGAAGGGAGGAGTAAAGGAACGGGCTTAAGAGAGAAGGAATGGGGAAATGAGGAGACAGAGGTGTAGAGGGAGTGAGGGAGTAAGAAAGAAAGAAAGAAAGAAAGAAAGAAAAAGGATTAATGAGTGAGAGAAGAAAGAAAGAAGGAAGGAAAGAAAGCAATGAGTGAAAAAGAAATGAGTGTGAAAGAAGGAAGTGTGGATGAAAGAAGGAAAGAAGGAAGTGTGGATGAAAGAAAGAAAGGAAGAAAGAAGGAAAGAAGGAAGTGTGGATGAAAGAAGGAAAGAAGGAAGTGTGGATGAAAGAAAGAAAGGAAGAAAGAAGGAAAGAAGGAAGTGTGGATGAAAGAAAGAAAGGAAGAAAGAAGGAAAGAAGGAAGTGTGGATGAAAGAAAGAAAGGAAGAAAGAAGGAAAGAAGGAAGTGTGGATGAAAGAAAGGAAGGAAGAAAGAAGGAAGTGTGGAAGAAAGAAAGAAAGAAAAAGGATTTATGAGTGAGAGAAGAAAGAAAGAAGGAAGGAAAGAAAGAAATGAGTGTGGAAGAAAGCAATGAGTGAAATAAAGAAAGCAATGGGTGTGAACAAAAGAAAGAAGGAAGGAAAGAAAGCAATGAGTGAAAAAGAAATGAGTGTGAAAGAAGGAAGTGTGGATGAAAGAAGGAAAGAAGGAAAGAAGGAAGTGTGGATGAAAGAAGGAAAGAAGGAAGTGTGGATGAAAGGAAGAAAGGAGGAAAGAAGGAAGTGTGGATGAAAGAAAGAAAGGAAGTGTGGATGAAAGAAAGAAAGGAAGAAAGAAGGAAGTGTGGATGAAAGAAAGAAAGAAAAAGGATTAATGAGTGAGAGAAGAAAGAAAGAAGGAAGGAAAGAAAGAAATGAGTGTGGAAGAAAGCAATGAGTGAAATAAAGAAAGCAATGGGTGTGAACAAAAGAAGGAAGGAAAGAAAGCAATGAGTGAAAAAGAAATGAGTGTAAAAGAAAGGAGTGTGGATGAAAAAAGAAAGAAAGAAAGAAAGAAAAGGGGGAAATGCAAAGCGGGAAGGGGGAAAGGAGGGAATGGAGAAGGAATACAAAGGCAGGACGGAGCAGGAGAAAGGAGGGAAGGGGAAACGAGCCCAGGGAGGAGTGGAGGGACGAGCGGCCCGGGGGAAGGAGGGACGGGCGCGGGGGCTGGGAAAGGGAATTGAAAAGGGAGGAAGTCAGAAGGGGGGAGGGGGAGGGAAGGAACAAGACCCGCAGGAGGGAGGCGGAAGGAAAAGTGTGTGGGGGGGGCGTCTTTGTGCCCCCCCAGCTGGGGCTCACCTGGGATGGGGGAGGGGAGGGGGGTCCCTCTCCCTCGCTCTCTCCTCTGCGTCTCTCTTCGGGCTCAGTCCCCAGTAGATTCCTCCCCCCTCCCCCTCCGCCAGCTCCTCCCCATCCCACTGCTGCCACCAATGGCGCCCCAGCTCCCGGCCGCTCCCTCCCTCCCCACACACACCTGGGCGGGTCCCGCTGAGTCCCAGGGACACCTGACACCTGGCCAGGTAGGCACCGCCCCCTGGGTGTCACGTGGGGCACATCACGCATGGGACACCTTAGAACACGGGGGAGGGGGCATGTGCCCCACTGGGCCCCCTCACCCTTGTGTCATGGGGTCTGTGTGTGTGTGTGTGGGGGGGGTTACAGAAAGTCACGGGGTGGGGGAGGGATAACATGGGCCGGTGGGGACGTGTGACACGCTCCCGACACGCGGTGCCGTTCTGACACGCCAAGCCCCGTGCGAGGCACGCATGGCACAAGGGCCAGGTGGGACACACAAGTGCACAAGCTGGCCGGCCCGCTGCCCTGCCCCCCCACCTTTGCACAGCCGTCCCCCTGCCCCCCCTACGCCCCCCTGGCCCCTCGCCCACCCGCCACACTGCCCCCATGCTCTGGGCCTTGCACGCCCAGCCGCCTGCCCCATGCCCTGGGCCTTGCACGCCTGCTACCCTGCCCTGGGCCTTGCACGCCTGCCACCCTGCTGCCATGTCCTCGCACGCCTGCCACCCTGCCCTGTGCCTTGGGCCTCGCACGCCTGCCACCCTGCCCCATGCCCTTGCACATGGGCCACCCAGCTCCCACACCCTTTCATGCCCGAGACCATGCCCCCACACCCTCGGGTGCACCCCCAGAGACGGCTGCTGCCAGGACAAGGCCCGGAGGGGAAGCCCATTTATTGGGGGTGGGGGGTGGGGGGGGTCACTCGGGCACCGGGTAGAACCGGAATCTGTGGAGAGAAAATCCAGACATCAGCCCCGTGGGTCACCTCCCCCACACACCTCGCCCGGACCTCCGCCCCCCAGCCGCAGGGGCCCCTCAGTGCCGCGTCCCCCCACTCCCTGGCTTTCCATCCCCCTTCTCCCTCCCCCACTATTCCCATTCCAACCCCTCCCTCCCCATGTTCTCCCCCCTCAGACCCCACTGTGCCCCATCCGCCTTCCCCCACAAAAAACCCAGCCCAGGCCCCGCCCCCTCCCCTTCCCCAGCCCAGGCCCTGCCCTTTCCCCCTCCCCTATCCACAGGCCCCGCCCCCTTCCATAACCCCGCCCCCTCCCCAGCCCAGGCCCCGCCCCCAGCTCACTGTAGGGCGCAGGTGATGAACCCCACAAGCAGGCTGGAGGCGGACAGGACGCTCAGCAACAGCACCGAGGCCTGGAGATCCCTGCGCCCTGGGGGGGGGGGAAATGGAGGGGCTGAATGGGGGGGGGCGGGGCAGAGAGGGGCAGTCTGGGGGGGAGGGGGCGGGTCGTGACTGGGAGGGACCCCGGCACCCCTTCTCCCCCAGCAGATGGCAAGGGGGCGTCGTGTAGGTGGGGGGAGCAAGCCAGCGCTGGAGGGGGCAGAGGAGAGAGGGGGAGGCCAGGCCCCCCCACTGGAGGGGGGCTCAGGCCGTGGGGCGGGAGGGGGGAGCCCCTCACCGGAGTAGCATTTCTTCGGGGCCCAGCAGGGCACCTTCCCCTTCTTGCAGCTGGAGCAGTTGATGGCCAAGGCCGAGCCCCCTGGAGAGGAAGAGGGGGCCAGGGTCAGCTGGGGGGGTGTTGGGGTACCCCTCAGCCCCCCACCCCGGGGTGCTGCAGAGGGGGGGCCATTTGCTGAGAGCTGGAAGGACACGGAGAGGCCAGAGGTCGCAGGTGACCGGGGGGGGGTCTCCTCCGCCCGCCCTCCTTGTCTCCGGGATCAGCCACCTCCGGGGTGGGGCCTGCTCTGCTGACCCCCCCGTTGTACAGCGCCCCCCAGCGCCGCCCTGGGGCCAGCCCCTCCGCCCAGGGGAGAGCCCCCCCCGCTGAGCCCTCCGCTCCCTGCCCCCCAGTGCCTGATACAGTGGGGCCCCCCAGAATAATTTGGGGGGACTCCATTCCCCCATACTAGTTTTGGGGTCACCCCTCCCAGCACCCGCCTCCCGAGGGCCGGTACTTACGGCAAGCTGGAGGGCACAGAACTGTGGGAGGGGGGGCAGAGAAAGAGAGAGAGAGAGAGAGAGGTAGAGTGAGGTCATCATGGACTGTGGGGGGGGGCCCTGCCCCCCTGTACCGCACATCCCACCCCAGCTCATGGGGCAGGGGCGACTCTCAGCGACGGACGCACCCCAAAACCCGCTGTGGTGGACACGGGCGGGCACCCCAATAAGGGAACGGGGCCCGGGCCGACACCCCGGAGTGGAGGGGGGGGGACAGCGATGACACCCCAATAGCGGCCCAGCCCCTCCCCACAGCCCCCCAGTACCCTCCTTGCTGGCTTCCAGGAGCTTCACTTCCCGCAGCCAGTCCCAGAACTTGGGCAGGTCCGAGAGAGTCCGGCTGATCTCTGTGGGGACAGCGACGGCGCCCGTTGGATGCCATCCTGCCCCCCCAGGCCCCCCGCGGGGGGGGAGCGGGGGGGGACGGGGGGGGCAGGGGGCATTACCAATGACACGTAAGACTCGGTGTGTTTTCTCAGTCACCGCGTCCAGGGCTTGCTCGTCTGCAGGAGGAAAAGGAAGGGTTGCGGGAGGGGGTACGGGGTGGGTGGGGGGGGGGAGTCTGCTGGAGTTAATCTATGGGGCACGCCGGGATGCCGGTGGATGGGGAGTGGGGACGGGGCAGTCTGGTACTGCGGGTTAAATCTTGCGTCCAGGGCGGCAAGGAAACATCGGTGGTCAGTAGGGACCAGAGTTAACAACCCGATTTGCGTCAGGCAGGGCAGGCCACGCTCCCCTTCACCCTGTGGAGGTTATTAGAAGAACCCAGGCGTCCTGGCTCCCCTCCCGCCCAGAGCCGGGGCTAGAGGACGGCACCCTACCCAGGGCGAACCCCTTGAAGGACTCCGGGCCCCAGGGCTGGCTGGGGCAGCCCGGGCGGCCGTGAACCTGGCGGTAGCGGGCACAGAGCCGGGCGAAACGGGCCGGGACGTCCTTGTGCCCCGGGCGGCACTGAACGCAGCCCCGGGCCGGGGGGGCCAGGAGGGCCAGGGCCAGCAGCAGGGGGGCAGCCAGCGTGGGGGGCCGGGGGAACAGAGCCACGGGGGCGCCCCAGGGGGCTGCCAGGGCCCGCTGGGGGGCACCGGTTCCCCAGCCGGGTGCCATGGGGCGAGGGGAGTGGGGCGCCAGGCCCAGGGGGAGATGGGGGTCAGGTTTCTCTAGGGCCAGGAGCAGGCGGGGGCGCGGGGGGGGGGGAAAGGGCGTGGCCTTTGGAACGCTCTGTATCCAGTTGTTTGTCCCCAGCGTTCCGAACGCCCCGCCCCCGCGCGCGGCTCTTAAAGGGGCGACGCTGGGGCGGGGGGCGTGGCCTTTGGAACGCCCCGTCGCCGGACGTTCTAAACGCTCCGCCCCGCCTGCCACGAGTGCTGTTCTTAAAGGGGCAGCCGGCGGGACAGGGAGGGGGGGGGAAGGACGCGAGCCTGTGGGTTGCCCTCCACACTCTCGGGGCCCACCAGGGTCCACACGTTGCCCTTGGCAACAGCCCCACCCAATGACTCAACATTCCGCTCTTAAAGGGGCACCCGCCAAGAGTCTTTCGGGGCAAGGCCTCGAAGGGGGCGGGGCTTCTCCGCCTCCCACCCCAGCCAGGAATTACGCTCCTGCCCTCCTTGAAATGGGGGGGGGGGGAGAAAGGAGGGAGAAAAGAATAAAATAGCCCCCCAGGGTGATATCTTACAAGCCCCACCCCCTTCCACAGATTGTCTCCCCCCTTCCCCCCCCCCCCCCGGCAGGTGTGTTGCTCAGTGTGACAGGGTATCAGTGTGTAGAAGGGGGGCAACTCCCCCATGTGCACGTGGCTGCTAGAAAACCTTCTAGCCCTGGGGGCAAGGCGGACCCCCTCGCCCCCGAAAAAAAGCCAGAGTCCACACCCACACCTTCAGGACATTCATTTGTTCCACACAGCTTCGCACCAACATCGGTTACAGACAGGTGTGCAAAGGGGCCAGGCCCCCACGGCAGCTGACGCTCCACCGCCCCCCCCGCCGCGTGTGCAAAGGCGCTTGTGCAAACGTGCGGAGGCCCTGGGAGCACCGACCCCCTCAGCGGGGTCTGCAAATGCACGAGGGAGCCAGGGCCGTGGAAATACAGGGGGGCAGAGGGCTTGTCCAAGACCCCCCCCCCCACACACAGGGTCCCAGCCCAACTGCCCACTTGCAATTCCCCAGGCAGCCAGTAGGTGGTGCCCCCGAAGCCCCACCCCCTGCCTGGGAAAGTCCCACCCTCTTAAAGAGACAGCCCTACTGAAGTCCCACACCCGACAGAGGTGACTTGTCCTTGCCGGAGATGGGGGATTTAGGGGGGGGGGGTGGCAGCCTCCCCCACCCAACAGAGATCACTGGAAAGCTAAAGGTGTGAGCCTGGTTTCCTGCCCCATGCTCTAACCCCCGCCTCCCTCACAGAGCCAGAGAGAGAACCCAGGAGTCCTGGATCCCAGCCCTGCCCTGCTGTAACCCATGAACCCCCGCCCCACTCGCAGAGAACCCAGGAGTCCTGGATCACCCCCTCCCCTTTTATGTGCAGTAGGGGGAAGGTAGGGCCATGGGGGGGGGGGAAATGTACAATAGCAACAGACTTAAAGTGCAGATACAGGCATTAATCAGGCACCCCAAAAAGTCACCATCCTTCCCTCCCCACACACCCCATTAAGCACCAGCTCGAGCTCCAGGCGGGGGAGCTGGAAGTCCCTTGCGACCCCACCCCCCGGTCGGGTGGCTGATTCCGATCCCAGGGTCTTCATTTCCCAGCTGTGGGGGGGAAGTGGGTCAGGACCCGGCTGGGCTCTGCTCCCCAAAACCCAGGGCATTGGCAGGAAGGAAGGATCCATCGCGAGGCAGAGAATCGGTTCTGGAAAGGAGCCGGAAGAGGGGACGGGGGGGTGGGGGGAAAGAGAGAGAGGAATTGGTGAGAAGTAAAACAGCTGTCCTGTCCTGCCCCGCCCCCCCCCCCCCCGCCCATCCCAGAGCGGGGGAGAGAACCCAGGAGTCCTGGCTCCCAGCCCCCCACCCCACTCTAACCACTAGCCTCCACTCCCCACCCCAGCCCCATAACAAAGCAGGGCATTATGATATCAGGCCAGGCAGGCATGACAGGGTACAAAGCCAGCTTTGTGTCGAGGGCCGTCTGAAGCAAGAGGCAGAGTTTCAGCCCCACTCCCTAGGCATCGGGGACCACCCCCCATGCCCCATTTACTCCCTGGAGAAACAGCCAGTCCCTCTCCCCAATTTACACAGCTTGCCCATGAGAGTCAGGAGACCCTACCCAAATAAAGGGGACCTTTGCCAACACCCCAAAGTATACAATGATCGATTCTATATAACCAGAAGCCCCCCCCCAATACTCACCCCCTTATAATAAATCCAGAGACCTCCCCAGAAATATCCAGGGGGACCCCAGTGCTGAGGTAAATGAAGAAAAGCCATGCACCCCCAAAAAATCACACCTTGCCCAGCCCTCCCTCCCCCAAATCCTGGGTTTGGGGCGTGGTTATGAGTTATCCAATGCCCCCAGTGGCCATTCAGGGAGTTGCAGGGATTCTTTCCACAATGCCCCTCCCCCGAAACACACTATAGCCTTGCAAGTATCCCACTGCTCCCACCAAGATATGGGGGAGAAACTATTTCTTCCCCCCACCCCACCCAGTCACTCCCTGCCTGGGATTCAGTCACTGCTCCCACCTCCCTGTCCACCCTATCTCAGGGCCCACCCTCCCTGCCGCCCCAATCCCATCTACCCTCATCTCCTTCCTACCACCAGAAGTGATTTTCTTGCCCCCCTCCACCCCCCAACAACCTCCACTAATGGACCCCTCCACCCGCTCTTAGCCTATCTGCCTCTACCCCTGCAGTCGCCCTCCCTGTTCCCCATCTCACCAACCCCGAGATCCTCTTCCTGCCACCATTCAGGATCCTATTTCATACACCAGCACCCACCAAGAAGTCCACCCCCAGCTTTCACCTACTCCCGTTCTTCCTGCCCCCACCACCTATCTCCAGAGCCATCCACCTCCTCCCCATCCCATCCACTCCCACTCCCTTCCTGCCACCAATCCACCCTCCACCACCTGCACCCCACCCGCCACCTCGTCCAGAGACAGTGCCCATCCCCAGCCAGCCTCCCCCTGCCATCTACCACCATGGCAGATGGTTTCATCTAGAGCCCCCCCATCCCCTTTCTCCCACCAGTCATCATCGTTTCAGGATCCATCCATCCTCCGCAACCTTCCCCATCCCATCGCGCCCCCACACCATCCATGCACCAATCCTGCCCCCCCAGTTACCAGCATACTGCATTACAGACCAGCGGGACCAATGCCCCCCCAACCACTATTCCCATTTACCTCCATCCCCTTGCTGCCACCAACCACTATCCCCTTGCTGCCACCAACCACCATCCGCTGACATCTCCAATCCCGGTCACTTACCAGTGCCCACCACTGTAGTCAGGTGAGAGCAGCCCCCCCCCCCCAATCTCGTTCCCCAGCCGGTTCTTCTGCCCCCTCCTCCGTGGTCAGTGGCGGACGAAGCGCAGCGAGTGCGAGTTGAGGATGTCCTCCGGGTCGGGGAAGACCGAATCCACCCGGAAGCCTTGGTCCAGGGCCGCCTTCAGCACCTCCTCCAGGAACTCCGCCGCCGTGCCAATCTCCCGCCCCTCCGGCGGCGCCGTCCGGAGGGGGCGCACCTTCTGCTTGGCGTACTCCGCCTCGGGCAGGTCCGGGGGCCGCGGGGCCCACTCCAGGCACAGGTGGTGCGGGCTCCGGGTTTCCCCCTCTTCCGCGGATCGGCGCGGCCCGGGCCCCTCCTCTTGGGGGGCGTCCCCGGCGGCGCCCAGCCGGCGGCCCAGCAGCGCCAGGAAGGGCCCGTCGGTGCAGAAGAGGTTGGCGGTGAAGACGCGGAGCCGGCAGGTGCTCAGGCCGTAGTTCTGCGGCCCGCGCCGGACGGTGAAGTGCAGCAGCCGCTCCCGGCCGTCGACGGCGGCGTGGAGCACGGCCCCGGCCCGCCGCCGCCGCCGCTCGGCCGCCAGCCGGCTCAGCTCGGCCAGCAGGGGCCGGATCTGGTAGAAGTCCGCCTCCGCCCGCAGCAGGGCCAGCTCCGCGTAGCCCTCGGGCAGGTCCAGCCGGCCCAGCCGCAAGAAGTTGAGGACGTGCCGGAAGGCTTTGCCGTCGCGGTCGATGAAGTAGTGGCCCCGGCCGTCGGTGCGGGCCGGCCGGGGCCCCCGGAACATGGCCCCCAGCATGGAGTCGGGGAAGCGGGTCAAGGTCTCCAGCGTGGTGCTGTACAGGGTGCCGCCCACGTTCAGGGAGACGGGGCCCACGGGCAGCCCCGGGGGGTCCCCCCGGGCAGCCGGCAGCGGCCCCTTCTCCGCCTCTTCCTCCCCCATGCCAGCACCTGGAAGGGTTCGCGAGACAGCGTGAGGGCTGGGGACTCCGATCCCACCCCCAGACAACGTGTGTGTGTGTGTGGGGGGTCCTCTCTCCCGGACGCCGGGGTTCCCTCTCCTTTTCCGGCACCTGGGTTCTAAGGTGCCCAGACACCTGGATTCTCCCCCGGACGCCGGGGTCCTCTCTCCCTGCTCCTGTGGGTTCTCTCCTGCTCTTGCTCCCGGACGCCTGGGTTCTCCACTCCCTCCCTCTGTCCCAGCTGCTGGGGAGGGGGGGTCCTTTCTCTCTCCCCCGGACGCCTGGGTTCTCTCCTGGGACAGATACCTGGGTTCTCTGTTGCCCGGATCCCCCCCCTCTCTCGCTAACCAACTCCCCACCCCGGACACCTGGGTTCTCTCCCCGTAAGGGCACCGGGTGAAGGGGGGGGGGGGGGAGGGCGCTCTCACCGCCTTCCCCAGCCGGTGCCGCCGACCCCAGCGACTCCCCGCCTCTACCAGGAAGTGAAGCTACCGGCGGGCTGAGCCGCGCCAGGCCCCTTTATAGGGAGGGAGCAGCTGGTGGGGGGCGGAGCCAGTCCCTCCCCCGCCGGCTCGCCCGGTCCCTGAGCCGCTCCGGGTTCGCGAGTTCGGTCCCCGCCCCCGGCCCCGGCCCCGGCCCCGGCCCCCTCTGCGGGGAACCCCGGCTCCCTGCAGCCGTCCAGCTCGGGGACCCCTCTCCTCCCTCCTTTCCCCTTCCCTGCTTCTTCCTTCCCCCCTTCCCACTCGGGGACCCCTCTCCTCCCTCCTTTCCTCTTCCCCCTCTGCTTCTTCCTTCCCCCCTTCCCACTTGGGGACCCCTCTCCTCCCTCCTTCCCCTTCTTCCTTCCCTCCTTCCCCCTCCGCTTCTTCCTTCCCCCCTTCCCACTTGGGGACCCCTCTCCTCCCTCCTTCCCCTTCTTCCTTCCCTCCTTCCCCCTCCGCTTCTTCCTTACCCCCTTCCCACTCGGGGACCCCTCTCCTCCCTCCTTTCCCCTTCCCTCTTCCCCCTCCGCTTCTTCCTTCTCTGCTTCTTCCTTTCCTCCTTTCCACTCAGGGACCCCTCTCCTCCCTCCTTTCCCCTTCCCTGCTTCTTCCTTCCCTCCTTCTTCCGTCCTAACTTCCCACTCGGGGACCCCTCTCCTCCCTCCTTCTTCTTCTTCCTTCCCTCCTTCCCACTCGGGGACCCCTCTCCTCCCTCCTTTCCCCTTCCCCTTCCGCTTCTTCCTTTTCTGCTTCTTCCTTCCCCCCTTCCCACTCAGGGACCCCTCTCCTCCCTCCTTCTTCTTCTTCCTTCCCTCCTTCCCCCTCTGCTTCTTCCTTCCCTCCTCCACTTCCTCCATCACTTCTTCCTTCCCTCTGTCCCCATCCGCTCTCTCCTTCCCTCCTTTTCTGCTTCCTCCTTCCCCTTCTCTTCTCATTCGTTTCATTCACACTCCTATCTTCATTTGTTCCTCCATTCTCTCGTTCTTTTGTTCACACGTCTTTCCTTTCTTTTTCCCGTTCTTTCGTTCTCCCTCCTCTTTCCTTTCGTGATCCTGCGTTTTTCATTCCCAGTCCTCTCGATCTCCCATCCACGCTCCTCTTTTCGTTTGTTCCTTCGTTCCCTCCTTCCTTCATCTTTACACATATTTTTATTGTTTCCTTCTCCCCCGTCTTTTCTTTCATTCTCTCCCTTTTTCTCATTGTTTGTTTCATTCCCCTTTTTCTTCCATCGTTTCATTGTTGCCCTCACACTCGTCTGTTCTGTCGTTCTCACGTTCTTTCATTCGTTCGCCTTCACTTCCCATTTTCTTCCTCCTTGCACCCGTCGCCCGCCTTTGGTTCTTCCCTCGCCGGGGTGGCTCGGTCATGCAACCCCCCCACCCCGGCCAGTCCGGGACAGGTGTGTCCGTGGATCCGTGACTGGCCGTGTGTGTCACCGCGTCTGGGCGTGTGACTCAGGGCGTGTGTACATGCCAGTCGGTGCCGCGGTGTGAGTCCACCCACCGCCACGGACGTGCGAGAAGCGTGTTGGGGCAACGGCTGTTTGTCGCTCGTGCCCGGATGCCTGGGTTCCAACTCCCCCAGAGTCTGCGGTTCTCTCCCTCCCGGATGCCTGGGTTCTCTCTCCCCCAGAATCTGGGTGTGTCTACATCCCAGACACCTGGGTTCTCTCTCCCCCAGAATCTGGGGGTGTCTCCATCCCCGATGCCTGGGTTCCAACTCCAGCAGAATCTGGGGTTCTCTCCATCCTGGACACCTGGGTTCTCTCTCCCCCAGAATCTGGGGTTCTCTCCATCCCGGACACCTGGGTTCTCTCTCCCCCAGAATCTGGGGTTCTCTCCCTCCCGGACACCTGGGTTGTCTCTCCCCCAGAATCTGGGGTTCTCTCCATCCCGGACACCTGGGTTCTCTCTCCCCCAGAATCTGGGGTTCTCTCCCTCCTGGACACCTGGGTTCTCTCTCCCCCAGAATCTGGGGTTCTCTCCATCCTGGACACCTGGGTTCTCTCTCCCCCAGAATCTGGGGTTCTCTCCATCCCGGACACCTGGGTTCTCTCTCCCCCAGAATCTGGGGTTCTCTCCATCCCGGACACCTGGGTTCTCTCTCCCCCAGAATCTGGGGTTCTCTCCCTCCTGGACACCTGGGTTCTCTCACTCCCAGATTCTGGGGTTCTCTCCCTCCCGGACACCTGGGTTCTCTCCCTCCTGGACACCTGGGTTCTCTCGTTCCCAGATTCTGGGGTTCTCTCTGTCCCAGACACAAAGACTCTCTATTCAGGCTGTGGTGTGGTTTTAATTGCACCAAAAAACCCCAAACCTTCTGCAGCCACATCACAACCAGGAGACCTTGACTCACCACCCTCCACACCCACTGTGGGGTGTATCTGCTCCACCGAATGCCGCTGTCAGAATCATAATTAGCTCCAGTGTTAATTAGCCAGGGACGCCACCCAGGACTAGCCAGCGAACCGGATCTGCAACAAACTGACACGCAGAGAAACACAGCAGCAAAACCAGCCTTGAGAACCCAGGAGTCCTGGCTCCCAGCCCCGTCTGCTCTAAGCCACCAGGTCTCACTCCCCTCCCAGAGCCAGGGAGAGAACCCAGGAGTCCTGGCTCCCAGCACCTTCTGCTCTGAGATTTAATCAGCAACCCAGATTCCAGCCAAGATCCCCATGGGTGCTGAGTCAGGCAGTTTTGTGGGGCTGGTGCCCCACATCATGGTGGGGGTCTTATGGGATGACGGCATCCTCAGGAACCCCGCAGTTACTTGGAGGTGTAACAGCCACATGGGAGAAACAGCCGCCCCGCCCAAGAGGTGGATAGAAAGCTGGCTAGATTGTCGGGCTCAACGGGTAGTGATCAATGGCTCCATGTCTAGTTGGCAGCCGGTATCAAGTGGAGTGCCCCAAGGGTCGGTCCTGGGGCTGGTTTTGTTCAATATCTTCATTAATGATCTGGAGGATGGTGTGGATTGCACTCTCAGCAAGTTTGCGGATGACACTAAACTGGAAGGAGAGGTAGATACGCTGGAGGGTAGGGGTCGGATACAGAGGGGCCTAGACAAATTAGAGGATTGGGCCAAAAGAAATCTGATGAGGTTCAATAAGGATAAGTGCAGGGTCCTGCACTTAGGACGGAAGAACTCAATGCACAGCTACAGACTAGGGACCGAATGGCTCGGCAGCAGTTCTGCGGAAAAGGACCTAGGGGTGACAGTGGACGAGAAGCTGGATATGAGTCAGCAGTGTGCCCTTGTTGCCAAGAAGGCCAATGGCATTTTGGGATGTATAAGTAGGGGCATAGCGAGCAGATCGAGGGACGTGATCGTTCCCCTCTATTCGACATTGGTGAGGCCTCATCTGGAGTACTGTGTCCAGTTTTGGGCCCCGCACTACAAGAAGGATGTGGATAAATTGGAAAACGTCCAGCGAAGGGCAACAAAAATGATTAGAGGACTGGAACACATGAGTTATGAGGAGAGGCTGAGGGAGCTGGGATTGTTTAGTCTGCAGAAGAGAAGAGTGAGGGGGGATTTGATAGCTGCTTTCAACTACCTGAGAGGTGGTTCCAGAGAGGATGGATCTAGTGGTAGCAGATGACAGAACGAGGAGTAATGGTCTCAAGTTGCAGTGGGGGAGGTTTAGGTTGGATATTAGGAAAAACTTTTTCACTAGGAGGGTGGTGAAACACTGGAAGGTGGTGGAATCTCCTTCCTTAGAAGTTTTTAAGGTCAGGCTTGACGAAGCCCTGGCTGGGATGATTTAGTTGGGGTTGGTCCTGCTTTGAGCAGGGGGTTGGACTAGACACCTCCTGAGGTCCCTTCCAACCCCGATATTCTATTCTATGATCTCAGCGCCGGGCGAGGGGTCCCCTTGTCACCAGCTGCCCCGCCCCAGAGGTGGCCGCATCTCATGCTCTTGCTTCGTTGAACAATTTGTTTATTGAATGGCTCCAGACGCCTGATTGGGCGGCGCTAACCCAAGCCCCGCCCTCTCCCTCCCCCCCCATGGCTTCCCAGGCATGGCTCCGCCCCTGGTTGGCCTTAAGCCTTGAGCTCCTCCTCGCACACCCAGCGGTAGAGCCGGGAGCAGTGTTCATCGTTCCAGAGCCCGTCGTCGTGCAGGTGGATGCAGTCCTCCCCACCCCCGAGTCCGTGGCCGTGGTATTCGTCGGGCTGGCCTTCCCTCCAGGACCTGCAACGACAGCACGATCGCCGGAGGGGGGGCCAGAGTGAGAGAGGAACGGGCCGGGCAGGGACCCTGGGGAGAGCCCAGAGAGGGAGCGGGGGTTAAAGGAAGGGAGATTAGAGCAGATTAGGCCAGATGGGATTAGGTCAGATGAAGATTTTTGGAGGCAGGGGGGCTAGACAGAAGGAGCTCGTTCTGAAATCTCTCTACCCCACGTCGGCCCCTCGCGACGGGCTGAGACTTGGGGTGGACTGGATGATGTCACGTGACGTGACGTGACGTGACATGACGTCGGTTGAGATGACCTGACGTGGAGTGACGTGACATGATGTCCCGTGACATGACGTGACGTCCATGACAAGACATGACATCTGATGAGATGACGTGACGTGACGTGACATGACGTCGGTTGAGATGACCTGACGTGGAGTGACGTGACATGATGTCCCGTGACATGACGTGACGTCACATGACAAGACATGACATCTGATGAGATGACGTGACGTGACTTGAGATGACTCCACGTGACATCATCATGACATGACATCAGATGAAACGACATGATGTGCTGTGGCTGGTGTGGATTAACATGGCATTGGTTACTGGTGTAGAGTGGATTAGACTAATCTACATTGGGTGTGGATTAGATTACTGGACTAGGCTTGTTTAGATGAGGCTACATTGGGTGTGGATTAGATTAGGTTGGATTCGATGAGGCCACGTTGGGTGTGGATTGGATTATGATAGATTAGATGAGGCCATGTTGGGTGTGGATTGGATTATGATAGATTAGATGACGCCACGTTGGGTGTGGATTGGATTTCTGGAATGGACTGGACCCGATGAGGCTGGACTCGGGGGAACTGAGATGACCCAGGGGCCAGTCATAGCCAGCCATGCTCCCGGGGGGCGGGGCTTCATGGGCCAGGCTCCGCCCCTTCCCCCCCCCCCCCCGGGCATTAGCCAGGCAGCGGCCGCTCACATGCCCAGTGGTAGAGGCGGGAGCAATGGTCATCGTTCCACCGTCCGTCATAGTGGTACATGACACAGTCCTCCCCGCCCTCCAGGCCATGTTCAGTATAGTTATCCGGCTGATCCGGACTCCAGTCTCTGAAACGAAAGCAGAATGGGGGAGGGGCAATGGAACCCCAGTCTGCGGAGCTGCAGGAGGGGAGGATGGGAGCCAGGGACCCCAGTGTCCTGCGGGAGAGGAGATCGGTTGGGATTAGGGATCTGATTAGATTGATTTTGGAGGGTATGAAAATCAAATCAGATTGGCATTCAGATTAGCACAGGGATGGGTTGGGTTAGGATGTGGATTTGAATTGGGACTAGAGCTGGATTGGATCTGGATGTGGATCTGGACTGGGTCAGGAGAGAAATTGGATTTGGAACAGGATCAGTATTGGATTGGCATCTGGACCTGGATTTGGACTGAATCAAGACTTGACCTGGATTTGGATTGATATCAGGATTTGATCTGGAGCAGGAATGGGTTGAGATAAGGATTTGATTGCAATCTGAATTGGATCAGGATCGGAAACAGAACTGGATCAAGTTTCAATCTAGATCACAAGTGGATCTCGATCCGGATTGGATGTGGATTGCATCTGGATTCGATTGGATTAAATCTAGACCGAGATTGGATCTGGAGTCGATCTAGATTGGGACTGGACTGAGATCAGGATTGGATACAGATCAGGCCTGGGATGCAAGGTTAGGGTCGGGTCTCTATGGGAGTAGGTTTGTATTTGGGAACCTGAGACTCAGTTATGATTTGTTGAAGAGGGATAAGTGTGGGTTAGATAAAAACCAGTACAGATTATCGTAGAATATATTTCATTAAAAGGAATAGTAGATTAAACAGATGGGAATATTATCTAACAACCCCTAATCCTGGGCTAGACCAAATTCACCAAAGCACGTGGAATTTGAGTTATTTTGGACTGGAGAAAACAAAATTCGATGATATTAAATCAGATTGGGTTAAAGGTGGGTGTAGACTGGATTCAAGATTATACCAGAGGCTGGGACTCAGAATTTGTATAGACGCGAGCACTCTGGAACATGACGCGACGTCACGTGACGTCACATGATCGGCCATGACATTAGATGAGATGCCATGACGTGACAAGACATCCGAGGAGATGCCATGACATGACGTGAAGTGACGCGCCGTGAGATGACGTTCCGTCTCACGACGTGACAGCCGACGAGATGCCGGGACGGGACATGAGATGATCCCACATGATGTCATCATGACATGACAGCCGATGACATGACGTGACGTGATGTGATTGGTGCGGATTAGCATGCCATTGATTACGGGTGTAGAGTGGATTGTGGATTAGATTAGTGGCAAATAACATCAATTTCAAGGAAGTCGAGGACTGACGGTGAAACGAATAGATTATGAAGGAATTAAACAATTAGGTGACTAGGAATTAGATTAGATGGCATACTAGATTAAATTGGAGTGAATCAGATTAGAAAGAGATTAGATTATGGTGGAGGAGATAAATTAGAAAGAGATTAGATTACGTTGGAGGCGATAGGAATTGCTTAGAGTAGATGAATATTGGAACAGATGATCGCAGAAGGATTGTTAGGTTCTAGTATCTTGGGTTAGATTGGAACAGATTACATTGATGGATTATTAAATTACATTAGAGGCAGATTGTTTATTAGATGAAGAGGAAGAGTTACATTAGATAGAAACGAGAGTAGCAATTAATTATATTAATAGTACATGCAACCCTAACCCTAACCCTAACGGATTACACAGTTTATTCAATTATATTAGCATGCATAGCAATTATTAGATTAAATTGGAGGAGCTTTTCGTGCAGATTGGAATCGATTATATTACAGAGGATCTAATATGAGATGGGTGTAGATCCAGATATATAGAATGTGAGATTAGAAGGGATATTTCATAAAACTGGCATGATACGAATTGGATTAGATGGATTATTAGATTCAACTATATCATTATATTATTTGATTAGATTATTAATAGTAGATTATTAGATTACATTATTTGATTATTTACGATTAATAGATTATTAGGTTATAATATTTGATTATTAGATTCAATTATTATTAGATTAATAGATTATTAGGTTATTCGATTCGATTACAATACATTGGTTGAGAGGGATAGTATCTTAGATTTGAATCGATTCGTTTCCATGGCCGGAGGTAGCCGGAGAGATCAGATTAGATTCGAAAGGCAGTAAAGGAGTTTATCATAGATTGGATTGGACAGATTATTAGATTTAATTATATTATTAGGGGTGATTCGATTCGATTATAATAAATTGCTCAAGGGGGCTATTATCTTAGATTTGAATGGATTCATTGAGATGGCTCGAGGACATAACCGGAGAGATCAGATTAGATTCGAAAGGCAGTAAAGGAGTTGATCGTAGATTGGATGAGGTGGATTATTAGATTTAATTATATTATTAGGGGTTATTCAATTTGATTACAACACATTGATTGAGGGGGATATTATCTTTGATTTGAATCAATTCGTTTCCATGGCTGGAGGACATAACCAGGGAGATCAGATTAGATTTGAAAGGCAGTAAGGAGTTGATCATGGATTGGATTGGATGGATTATTCGATTTAACGAAATTATGAGGGGTTATTTGATTCGATTATAATAAATTGGTTGAGAGGGCTATTATCTTCCATTTGAATCGATTTGTTTCCATGGCTTGAGGACGTAACAGGAGAGATCAGATTAGATTGAAGGGAGTTGATCATAGATTAGATTGACAGGGAAGATTATCTGAAATAAATTGGCTATTTTGGGTAAGGTTGGAAGGGATTATTTTCAAGGGATTCATCGTGGAGATTAGGGGAGAGACTGGATTAGATAATCGAGGCAATGAATGAGATGGGATTAGATTCGGATCGATTACTGGGGCCAGTCGATTTGATCGTGAATTTGGCGCCGATCGGACGCGGGAAACCCAAGGCCAAGATTCGGCCGGATTAAGGATTAACCCGGGAGAAGTGGGGGCTGAGGGAGTCTCCCGGGGACGGACGGAGCCGGGAAGCGGGGGACCTGGGGGATAGGCCGAGGCGGGGGCCAACCCGCGCCGCTCACCGGGAGTCCATGGTGTAGAGGGAACCATCGACCCACCGCCACTGGCCGCTCTTGTCGGTCAAACCGATCCAGGTGTACAAAGGGACCGTGCGTCGCTGTACGTACAGCTGCCAAGGGGGGGAAACGATAATCAGCTCCGGATTATTTAAGGGGCCCGCGCGCCCCTCGCTGGGAGAGGCCGGGGCGGGAGGAGGCGGGAGCCCCCCCCCCCCAGCGCCCCCCGCTGGGAGAGGCCGGGGCACCGCGACCTCTACCTGCTCCTCCTGGGTGTTGATGATGACCAGGTGCGAGTCCTGCGCCTGGCAGTAAAGGTTCGATTCCTCCCAGGTCTTCTGCTCGGTGGAGAACCAGTAACAGCCCCGCCCGAAGCGCTCCCAGGCCCTGGGGCAGCAGCCGGGCCGGCTCCCTGGGGCAAGGGCGAGGTCAGCGGGTCAGAGAATCCGCCCCCCTCCCTCCCCGCTCCCCACGGCGCCCCCTGGTGGGAGAGGCCGGGGCTGGCGTAGCCGGGCGCGCCCCCCCGCAGCCAGCCCCCACCCCCGGCCCCGCTCCCCATGGCGCCCCCTGCCGGCCGCTCACCGTTGGATTTCAGTTCGATCAGGTCGCAGTTCAGCGAGTTCAGGGAGTCCCGCAGCACCCCCACCTGCTCCTCCAGCCGCTGCTGAGCTGCGGGGGGGGGAGGGAGGAGATGGGGGGTTAGCACCCCCTGCTGGGGAACCCCCCCCCCCACACACAGCGCCCCCTGCTGGGGAAACCCCCCTGCTCACTAGCGCCCCCTGCTGGGGAAACCCCCCTGCTCACTAGCGCCCCCTGCTGGGGAAATTACCACACACACAGAGTGTCCCCTGCGGGGGAAACCCCCCCCACACACACACAGCGCCCCCTGCTGGGGAAACCCCCCTGCTCACTAGCACCCCCTGCTGGGGAAATTACCACACACACAGAGTGTCCCCTGCTGGGGAACCCCCACACACACACAGCGCCCCCTGCTGGGGAAACCCCCCTGCTCACTAGCACCCCCTGCTGGGGAAATTACCACACACACACAGAGTGTCCCCTGCGGGGGAACCCCCCCCCACACACACAGCGCCCCCTGCTGGGGAAACTCCCCCCCCCCACAGCGCCCCCTGCTGGGGAAACTCCCCCCCACACACAGTGTCCCTGCTGGGGACCCCCCCCCACAGCGCCCCCTGCTGGGAAACCCCCCCCACTCACCTTGGATTGATTTTTCCTTTGTTTCATCCAGGGACGCGGCCACATGGGTCAGTTTATCCTCCAAGGTGTGCACTGCGGGGGGGGGGGAGATAGGGTGCTGGGGGGGGCACATCTCCCCTCCCCCTTGTGTTCCCCTTCTCCCTCCCCGTCAGACCCCTCCCCTTTCTGATCTTCCCTCTGAGCCCCCTCCCCTCTACTCCCCCTCCCGCTCTCCTCTTAACCCCCACCCCATCAGCCCCCTCCCCTCTGATCCCCCTCCCCCTCCTCACCAAACCCCTCCCCTCTGATCCCCTCCCCATCAGCCCCCTCCACTCTGATCCCCCTCCCCCTCCTCACCAAACCCCTCCCCTCTGATCCCCTCCCCATCAGCCCCCTCCCCTCTGATCCCCCTCCCCCTCCTCACCAAACCCCTCCCCTCTGATCCCCTCCCCATCAGCCCCTCCCCTCTGATCCCCCTCCCCCTCCTCACCAAACCCCTCCCCCCTGATCCCCCTCCCCATCAGCCCCCTCCACTCTGATCCCCCTCTCCCTCCTCACCAAACCCCTCCCCTCTGATCCCCCTCCCCATCAGCCCCCTCCACTCTGATCCCCCTCCCCTCCTCACCAAACCCCTCCCCTCTGATCCCCTCCCCATCAGCCCCCTCCCCTCTGATCCCCCTCCCCCTCCTCACCAAACCCCTCCCCCCTGATCCCCCTCCCCATCAGCCCCCTCCACTCTGATCCCCCTCCCCCCTTCACCAAACCCTCCCCTCTGATCCCCTCCCCATCAGCCCCCTCCACTCTGACCCCCTCCCCTCCTCATCAGCCCCCTCCCCACCAACCCCCTCTCCTCTGATCCCCCTCCCCACCCCATCATCCCCCTCCCCTCTGATCCCTCCTCCCCACCAACACTCTCCCCTCCAATCCCCCTCCCACTCCCCTGCCAGCCCCCCCAGCCGCGCCCCCCACTCACTGCTGCGGGCCAGCCCCACGAGCTCGGTGCTCAGACTCTGGTTCACGCTGCCCAGCACCCCCTGCGTCCCCCGCTGCTCCGCGCCCAGCCTGGAGCCTGGGGGGGGGTGAGCGGGGGGGGAAGGGGGTGAGAGCCGGTCCCAGACCCTCCCCCTCCCGCCCCCAAGACCCCTCCCTCTGGAGCCCCCCTCTCCCTGCCCCTCCCACTGCATCCCCCCACGCCGGGGGGGGGGGTGGCACCCACGCCCCGTGAATGCACAAGGAGCCGTGACAGTGACGTGCAAATGGAGAACTGGGCTCCACGGGCTCGAGCCCACCTGGGTTATGCACCCCCGGCCTCGCACACGCACCCCTAGCCTTGCACGCCGGCCCAGGCCTCACTCGCACACGCCCAGGCCTCGCACGCCCACCCAGGAGGCCTCGCATGCCCACCCAGGAGGCCTCGCACGCCCACCCAGGCCTCGCACGCCCACCCAGGAGGCCTTGCCCGCCCGCCCAGTCCTCGCACGCCCACCCAGGCCTTCCACCCCTGCCCAGGCTTTGCACGCTCACTCCTGGCCAGGCATGAGCAGGACCAGGCTCGCACACTTGCTCCCAGCCCTCCACGCTCACCCCGAGCTTTCCCCCTGCGCACACCCCTCGCCTCGCACAATCAGCCCAACCGTGCACACTCTGCCCCCCCCCACACCGGTGCACACTCACCCCTCTGTTCACCCCCCCACCTCGCACGCCCAGCTCCCACCCTCGCACACTCACCGCTGACCGCCAGGGCGATGGTCCCGACGGTGAGCCCAAGGCACAGGGCCAGCAGGGCGCAGAGAGGCCGGGGGGGGGCGCAGAGCCGCTGCCAGGCAAACTGCTGGGCGGGAACGCTGGGGGGGGGAGAGAGCGTCACGGGGGGGGGGCTCGGCCACCCCGATCGCCTCCCTCGCTCCCTGAGACTGCCACCCTCTCCCCCACATGAGAGGGACCCAGGAGTCCGGGAGTGGGGGAGATGAGGCAAGGACCCAGGAGTCCGGAGATGCCAGTGGGGGGGGCCTCAGAGCTGAGACTCATCCCCTCCCCCATCTCATGGGCGTGACCCCCACCCCGCAGCCTACCCCACCCCTTGTCTCCCGGCCTGGATTCCCCCCCCCGATGCTGCACCACGTGATACCCCACTCCCATTCCTCTGTACCCCAAGTCCCCGCAGACACCCCACCCGGCCCCCTGCCCCTGCCCCCCGGGCCCCGCCCCCTACCTGTCCCACGCGGGGTGCAGTCCCCATCATCCGCCTCGAGCGCCTGGAAATCCTCGTAGTCCTTGCCCATGGCGCCGGGGGGCGGCTGGGGGGCGGGGGGACAGGTTAGTTATGGGGGGGACGCGGGGAGCAGGGGGCCAGGGCGCTACTCCTCCTTCCCCCTCCCTTCCCTTTCCCTCCCCCCTTCATCCCCCCGTTACTGCCCCCCAGCGCGACTTCTCCCTCCCCCCTCGGCCCTACTCCTTCCTCCCTCTCCCCTCCCGCCCCCCTTCCCTCCCCCCCGCCCTACTCCTTCCTCCCTCTCCCTTCCCTCCCCCCCGCCCTACTCCTTCCTCCCTCTCCCCTCCCTCCCCCCCGCCCTACTCCTTCCTCCTCTCCCCTCCCTCCTCCCTTCCCTCCCCCCCAGCCCTACTCCTTCCTCCCTCCTCCCTTCCCTCCCCCCGGCCCTACTCCTTCCTCCCTCTCCCCTCCCTCCCCCCCGCCCTACTCCTTCCTCCCTCTCCCCTCCCTCCCCCTTCCCTCCCCCCCGCCCTACTCCTTCCTCCCTCCCCCCTCCATCCCCCGTTACTGCCCCCCCGGCCCTACTCCTTCCTCCCTCTCCCCTCCCTCCTCCCTTCCCTCCCCCTCTGGTCCTACTCCTCCCTCCCCCCCAGCACTAGTCTTGACCTCCATTGCTTGAGTCTCTTTCTCCCCACTTTGGGGGGGGGGGGTTTGACACCTCCATTCACTCATTCCTTCACTTCCTGCCTCTTGGGCTCTGTACCTCTCTCCTGGCGTTGTGGGGGGGGGCTGACCCCTCTGGTCTCCTGTTGCCTTAATCCACGGCCTAGGATGCGTCTACCCCTCCGCTGACTCGCTCCCTCCTTCCCCTCCAGGAGCACTTTGATCTGTAAATATTCCTCCTGTATCGAGTTGGGACAAAACAGGCCCAGGGTGACCTCAGAAATATTAAAGGGGCAGGGAGAGAACCCAGGAGTCCGGGCTCCCAGCTCCCCCCCCCCCCCGCTCTAACCACCAGGCCTCACTCCTCCCCCAGAGCCAGGGAGAGAACCCAGGAGTCCTGGCTCCCAGCTCCCCCTGCTCTAACCACCAGGCCTCACTCCACTCCCAGAGCCAGGGAGAGAACCCAGGAGTCCTGGCTCCCAGCCCCCCCTGCTCTAACCACCAGGCCTCACTCCTCCCCAGCGCCAGGGAGAGAACCCAGGAGTCCTGGCTCCCAGCTCCCCCTGCTCTAACCACCAGGCCCCACTCCCCTCCCAGCGCCGGGATGCCGGGCTAGATGGGCCTTGCTTCTGAGCCCAGGCAGGACCTTGTCTTCGCTGCGGTGGCTCCAGCCGGCGCCGAGGATCCAGGGAAGCCGCATCTACCTGCCTGTCCCCTGCGCCCGCGATATAAAGACACTCCCCCACCCCGCAACCGCTGCCCCCCCCAGCCCCCCCAAGCTCTCCTCCCACGGCGACCTCTGTGGGTTTGCCCACATCTCCGATCGGAGGCAGATGGAGCTGGTTCCCCTTTCTCGTTAAATCAGGAAGCCCCCCCCCCGCCCCCTACAAAGGGGGAAATGGGAAGTGACTTGGGGCGTTGGGAATAACCTCGCGCCCCCCCTCCACCCCCCCCCCCCCGAGTGCCTCAGAATAGCTGACTCGGCTAAGTAGGGTGAGGGCTGGCCAGTGCCTGGGTGAGAGACCAGCCCTAGGGGGCGCAGTGGGGCCGGGAGCGGGGCAGGGGGCTCAGCAGGGGGCGCTCTCCCCTGGCAGGCGGGGCTGGCCCCAGGGCGGCGCTGGGGGGGGGGGGCGCAGTGGGGCAGGGAGTGGGGCGGCACTAGGGGCCAGGGTGTGTGTTTCGGGGGGGGGCTCAGCAGAAATCACTACCCCCTTCGTTAGCGAAGAACCTCTTCCTCTGGGGGGGGGGACAGGCCCTGCACCCCGTCCCCCACCCCCCTGAGCCAGCCCGGCTCCCTCCTGGGGCCAAGTGGCAGCTGGTGCCCCCTGTGCTTCCTCTTACAACTTTGCTGTCCGTCCGTCTGTCCCCATGCCCCCCTCCCTGTCCATCTGTCCCCATGCACGCCCTGTCCGTCTGTCCCCATAGCCACCCCTGTCTGTCCCCATGCCCGCCCCTGTCTGTCTGTCCCCATGCCCCCCCGCTGTCCATCTGTCCCATGCACGCCCCGTCTGTCTGTCCCCATAGCCACCCCTGTCTGTCCCCATGCCCGCCCCTGTCTGTCTGTCCCCATGCCCCCCCGCTGTCCATCTGTCCCCATGCACGCCCCATCTGTCTGTCCCCATGCCCCCCCGCTGTCCATCTGTCCCCATGCACGCCCCGTCCGTCTGTCCCCATAGCCACCCCTGTCTGTCCCCATGCCCGCCCCTGTCTGTCTGTCCCCATGCCCCCCGCTGTCCATCTGTCCCCATGCACGCCCCATCTGTCTGTCCCCATGCCCCCCCGCTGTCCATCTGTCCCCATGCACGCCCCGTCTGTCTGTCCCCATAGCCACCCCTGTCTGTCCCCATGCCCGTCCCTGTCTGTCTGTCCCCCATGCCCCCCCACTGTCCCATCTGTCCCCATGCCCGCCCCATCTGTCTGTCCCCATAGCCACCCCTGTCTGTCCCCATGCCCGTCCCTGTCTGTCTGTCCCCATGCCCCCCCCGCTGTCCATCTGTCCTCATGCACGCCCCGTCTGTCTGTCCCCATAGCCACCCGTCTCTCCCCATGCCCGCCCCTGTCTGTCCCCATAGCCACCCCTGTCTGTCCCCATGCCCGTCCCTGTCTGTCTGTCCCCATGCCCCCCCCCGCTGTCCATCTGTCCCATGCACACCCCGTCTGTCTGTCCCCATGCCCGCCCCTGTCTGTCCCCATGCCTGCCCCTGTCTGTCTGTCCCCATGCCCCCCCGCTGTCCATCTGTCCCCATGCCGCCCCTGTCTGTCTATCCCCATGCCCCCCTGCTGTCCATCTGTCTCTCCCTATACCCGCCCCCCGTCTGTCTGTCCCCATACCTGCCCCGTCTGTCTGTCCGTCTGTCCCATGCCCGCCCCACTGTCTGTCTGTCCCCATACCTGGCTCCATCTGTCAGTTTGTCCCCATGCCCGCCCAGTCTGTCTGTCCCCATACCTGCCCCCGCCTGTCTGTCTGTCCCCATGCCCGCCCCGTCTGTCTGTCCGCGTACCTGCCCCTGTCTGTCTGTCTGTCCCCATGCCCGCCCCGTGGTCTAGTGCCCCCCAGGGATGCAGGCCTTCACCCCCCAGCAAGGTACATAAAGGGCTTAATCAGTGACCGATTCCTGGCCTGGCACTGCTCCCGGGTCACTGCGCTCAGGTCCCTCGCCCAGGCGGGCCGCACGTCACCCCAAGGTGGGGCAGGGAGACCCCAACATCCCACTTCCAATGTGGGACACGACAGTGGGGCAGGGGGCGCAGGGGGGGCGCGGCGGGGGCTCTCTCCCCCGGCAGGCGGGGCTGGCCCCAGGGGGCACTGGGGGGCGCAGGAGGGCAGGGGGCGCGGCGGGGGGCTCTCTGCCCCGGCAGGCGGGGCTGGCCCCAGGGCGGCACTAGGGGGCGCCGTGGGGCAGGGAGCAGAGGGGGTGGGGTTTATTGGGGGGCTGGGTTTCCACCAAGAACACTAAAGACCGTTTGTAAATTCTGGGTCACTTGAATTTTTATTTTTAACTTTTTTAAAACTTTTTTTTTTTTTCAAATATTCTCCTCGTCTCTTCTCGTCGCTCGCTTCAGTCCCCTCGACCTCAATAAAGTTTCTGTGACTCTTTAAATTAAAAGTAACGTCTTGTGGGGGGCGGGGGAATAAAACCGCCACAGATTAATCATCGGTCCTGGCTCCCAGCCCCGTCCCCCCGCTCTAACCACCAGCCCCCGCTCCCCTCCCAGAGCCGGGGAGGGAACCCAGGCGTCCTGGCTCCCAGCCCCCCCGCTCTAACCACCAGCCCTGCTCCCCTCCCCGAGCCGGGGAGCGAACCCAGGCGTCCTGGCTCCCAGCCCCCCCTGCTCTGACCCACCAGCCCCCACTCCCCTCCCCGAGCCGGGAAGCGAACCCAGGCGTCCTGGCTCCCAGCCCCCCTGCTCTGACCCACCAACCTCCGCTCCCCTCCCCAGAGCTGGGGAGAGAACCCAGGAGTCCTGGCTCCCAGCGCCCCCCAGGAAACTCACACCCAGCTGTCTCTCTGAGTGGGAACAGAAAGGCGCAGTGTGGAGAAGCGGGTAGAGAGATCGATATTGTCCGTTTTAATTCTCTGGTAATAATATTTCTATGCAAAATATTCTTTTCTCCCCCTCCCCCCTCCCCCATTCCCAGACCCCTGTAGGAAAGAGAGACCCCCCCCCCCACCCGTCACTAAACCTGAAGCAGCCCCCGAGGGTCACCGTGTCCCCCCCGGGGGTCATGAAGTGCACACAGCATCGCCCTCGGGGTGGGTTATGGTCACTGCAGAGGCCGAGAAAGTGCCTTTGTGGGAGAGAACCCAGGAGTCCTGGCTCCCAGCCCCCCCTGCTCTGACCCACCAGCCGCCACTGCCCTCCCAGAGCCGGGGAGAGAACCCAGGAGTCCTGGCTCCCAGCCCCCCCTGCTCTGACCCACCAGCCGCCACTCCCCTCCCAGACCCGGGGAGAGAACCCAGGAGTCCTGGCTCCCAGGCCCCGCTGCTCTAACCCACCCGCCCCCACTGCCCTCCCAGAGCTGGGGAGAGAACCCAGGAGTCCTGACACAGCGTACCCAATTCCCCGCTACTCGGGCCGGACGTGGCAGGTCTTTCTTCTCGCAAGGGTCTCTGCGGCCGGCTCGAGTTTATATACCAACCCCCCCCCCCCAAAAAAACCCCAACCCCAAACCACCCCCAAACCAAAAGGAAAGAAATCAACAGCGTCATAATTCAGAACGTGTCCCAACGGAAAGGCCTGTAACGAGAAAAGAAAGGACCGCCCGCCCGCCCCCCCGGTTTCATACAATCACGGACAGCCGCACCAAAAACACTCGCTATGACCCCGAGGGGAAGAACGAAAAAAGATATTCACAGAACGTCGAAAACTTGTTTCGGTTCCCACCCCCCCGGGAAAGAAAAATCGAAATTGCCGAGCCAGCAAAATGCGAACGGCGGGTTATTTCCTCCTCTGTCCCCGGCCGACGAAGCCACAAAAATGAATTGGCTCGGAAAGACGGGGCGAGGGGGGGCGTTGGTTTTAAATCCGTTCGTTCCCCCCCCCCCCCAAGCCCAGCCCGCCGCGGCGATCGTCCCGACAACGCCACGAACCCGGGGCGGCTCTTGGCTCCGGGTCTCCTTGGATCTGGGCCGGGGGGGGGACACTCTTTGACGCCCGCTGGTGCGGAGACGAGGGTTTTGTCCGTCCCCGGCTCTCTCGCTTTTCCCCGTTCCGCTCTTCTCCTTCGCGCGTCCCCTGACGCCGGGGGGGTGGGGGGGTGGCCGGGGGGGGGGGGGGCGGGGGGGGGCAAAAGCCAAGTTCCGGAAGCGCAGACGTCACAAGCCAACACCTCTCGAAAAAACACAAAGCATGCACAAAGCGCTTTCCTCGAAGCGGGCGGGCGGGGTGCATTGAGACGGGAGCGGGGCCGGGGAAGGAGCCAGGCGAAGGATTGCGCCAAAAAGAAACCCAAGGAAGGAGAAGAAAGAAACAGCCCTTCTCGCGCCGCCCCCCGCCCGCCCCGCCCCCTCCTCCCCGAAACGTGACCCCCAACGGCTCAGTTCCGTGTCCACAATCGTCTGGGTCAGGCCGGAGTCGCCCCGCGTGGGGCAGGTGCCTAGAGCCTCTCCCGGGCCGGGATCCAGATGTAGGGCCCCGAAAGTTCCTCGATAATCCGTTTGATTTTGTGGTAGATCTCCTCGAAACTCTCGCCTTCCACGATGGCTGCAGGGGGGCAGGGGGGAAACACGGCACAGGGTCAGTGGGGGGAGACGGGCGAGGGGGCCCCCCCGGAGATCCCACCCGGGCCGGGGGCAGATCCCGCCCCGGATCTGGGGACGCGCCCGTCGGGAAGGATTTTCCCAGCCGGGCCGGCTTCGGACCAAGGGCGCCGGTGAGTGCATGGGAGCCGGCAGCCTCCGTGTCCCCCAAATTTGGGACAGCGGGACCGTCCCAGGGGTCTGACGGGGGGACCCTGGGGCTGGGGGGGACCCACCCGAGAAGCACTCTGTGAATTCTTGCTCCAGTTTGATGGCTCGATCGAAGGCTTTCCGCGCCTGCTCCTCCGTTACCCGCTTGCTGATCTCTCTGTGGGGGGGGGACGGGGGGACACACGTGTCAGACTTCGCTCTTCGCCCCCCACTTAGACCCCACCCCACAGCCCGCTTAGACCCCACCCACCGCCGTCTCAGCCCCCGCCCCACAGTCCGTTTAGACCCCGCCCCAGCCATCTCAGACCCCGCCCCAGCCATCTCAGACCCCGCCCCCCGCCATATCAGACCCCGCCTCCACCGCCCACGTAGACTCCTCCCCCAGCTGTCTCAGACCTCGCTCCCTGATCCCACCTGACCCCGCCCCCGCCATATCAGACCCTGCCCCCATCCATTGCAGACCCCGCCCCCAGCCTTCTCAGCTCCGCCCCCAGCGAGCCCGCCCCCAGCCCATGGGCCCCGTACTCACAGGACATTCTCCAGGGACCGGGGCCGGATGAAGATGGCGATCGGGTGGAGCTGGGCGGCCTGGAGCCGTCGCACCGCGTTGGCCGAGACGTCAAGGATGCAGTGTTTGCCCTGCAGTGCCGGGGGGGGGTTCATCAACCATCCACCGACCCCCCCTTCCCGCTGCCCCCCTCCCCTCCACTAGCCCCCCCCATGATGTCCCTCCCTCCCCCCTGCCAGCCCCCGCCCCCCCAGCTGGCCCTCCCTCACCTCCGCTAGCCCCCCCGTGATGTCCCTCCCTCCCCACTACTGGACCCCGCCCCCTGGCTGCCCCTCCCTCCCCTCCGCTAGCCCCCCCCCCGTGATGTCCCTCCCTCCCCACTACTGGCCCCTGCCCCGGCTGACCCCCCCTCCCCGCTGCCTCTCCCTCCCCTCCACTAGCCCCCCCTCCCGCTGCCCCTCCCTCCCTTCTGCTAGCCCCCCTCCCGCTGTCCCTCCCGTCCCCCAGCGGGCCCACACCCCGCTGCCCCCCCCTCACCTCCGCTAGCCCCTCCCTGCAATGTCCCTCTCCCCCGCTGCCGGCCCCCACCCCCCAGCTGCCTGCTCCCTGCTGCCCCTCCCTCCCCTCCGCTAGCCCCCCTGTGATGTCCCCACTTCCCCTCCGCTAGCCCCCCCATGTCCCTCCCTCCCCCTGCCAGTCCCCGCCCCCAGCTGCCCCTCCCTCACCTCCGCTAGCTCCCCCCCACGATGTCCCTCCCTCCCCCCTGCCGCGCCCCCGCCCCCTGGCTGCCCCCTCCCTACTGCCCCTCCCTCCCCTCCACTAGTCCCCCCCCCGTGATGTCCCTACCTCCCCACTGCTGGCCCCCTCCCTGCTGCCCCTCCCTCCCCTCCACTAGCCCCCCCACGATGTCCCTCCCTCCCCACTGCCGGCCCCCTCCCCGCTGCCCCTCCCTCACCTCCACTAGCCCCCCCCACAATGTCCCTCCCTCCCCACTGCCGGCCCCCTCCCCGCTGCCCCTCTATCCCCTCCACTAGCCTCCCCCCTGCGATGTCCCTCCCGCCCCACTGCTGGCCCCCGCCCCCCCCCGGCCGGCCCCCCCGGTACCTGCTCGGCCACCTCGCGCACGGGACTGGACGCTGGTCCCGTACAGGTGGCTGTTGTACTGTCCCGGCCTCGATGAACTTGTGGCCCTGGATGTCCTTCTCCATCTTCTCCGCGAGGCCACGAAGTGATAGTCCCGGCCGTCCACCTCGTACTCCCGCTTGGGCCGCGTGGTGTCTGGGGGGGGCGGGGGGGTCAGGGCCTTCTCCGGAGCCCCCCCGTAGCCCGGCGCCCCCCTGCTGAGCCCCAGCCCCCTCCCGCTGCCCAGCACCTCTCTCTGCCCCACCCCCCGACCATGCGGCACCCCCCGCCGAGCCCCCTGCTACAACGGCGCCCCCCTGTAGCCCAGCACCCCCTGCCCCCCCCGCTGCCCAGCACCTCTCTCTGCCCCACCCCCCGCCAGACGGCGCCCCCCCGCCGAGCCCCTGCTACACGGCGCCCCCCTGCCCCCTCCCGCAGCCCAGCACCTCTCTCTGCCCCACGCCCCGACCATGCGGCACCCCCCGCCGAGCCCCCTGCTACACGGCGCCCCCCTGTAGCCCAGCACCCCCTACCCGCCCCACAGCCCAGCACCTCTCTCTGCCCCACCCCCTGCCAGACGGCGCCCCCCCGCCGAGCCCCCTGCTACACGGCGCCCCCCCTGTAGCCCAGCACCCCCTACCCCCCCCGCTGCCCAGCACCTCTCTCTGCCCCACCCCCCGACCATGCGGCACCCCCCGCCGAGCCCCCTGCTACACGGCGCCCCCCTGTAGCCCAGCACCCCCTACCCCCCCCACTGCCCAGCACCTCTCTCTGCCACCCCCCCTGCCAGACGGCGGCCCCCCGCCGAGCCCCCTGCTACACGGCGCCCCCCTGTAGCCCAGCACCCCCTACCCGCCCCACAGCCCAGCACCTCTCTCTGCCCACCCCCCCTGCCAGACGGCGGCCCCCCGCCGAGCCCCCTGCTACACGGCGCCCCCCTGTAGCCCAGCACCCCCTACCCCCCCCGCTGCCCAGCACCTCTCTCTGCCCACCCCCCTGCCAGACGGCGCCCCCCCGCCGAGCCCCCTGCTACACGGCGCCCCCCTGTAGCCCAGCACCCCCTACCCCCCCCGCTGCCCAGCACCTCTCTCTGCCCCACCCCCCGACCATGCGGCACCCCCCGCCGAGCCCCCTGCTACACGGCGCCCCCCTGTAGCCCAGCACCCCCTACCCCCCCCACTGCCCAGCACCTCTCTCTGCCCACCCCCCCTGCCAGACGGCGGCCCCCCGCCGAGCCCCCTGCTACACGGCGCCCCCCTGTAGCCCAGCACCCCCTACCCGCCCCACAGCCCAGCACCTCTCTCTGCCCACCCCCCTGCCAGACGGCGGCCCCCCGCCGAGCCCCCTGCTACACGGCGCCCCCCTGTAGCCCAGCACCCCCTACCCCCCCCGCTGCCCAGCACCTCTCTCTGCCCACCCCCCTGCCAGACGGCGCCCCCCCGCCGAGCCCCCTGCTACATGGCGCCCCCCTGTAGCCCGGCACGCCCCTGTCTCCCCCCTGCAGCCCAGCCCCCATCTGCCCCACCCCCCTGCCCCCTGTAGCCCGGCACTCCCCCACCTCCCCGCAGCCCAGACCCTCCTGCCCTACCCCCTGCCCCCACAGCATGGACGCCCCCTGCCCCACCCCCCCCACAGTGCAGCACCCCCCCGCCCTGCCCCCTGCCGAGCCCCTGTAGCCCGGCACCCCCCTACCCCCCCACAGCATGGACGCCCCTGCCCCCCGCCCCCACCAGGACTCACGGGGGACGCAGGACCCGAACTTGTCGGGGAATTCGGAGAGCAGATCGTCGTTCGCTCGGTCCTTGGTGGGCCCCAGGATGATAATGGGGCGAGCGTAGTGCACTGGGGGGGGGGGGGGAGAGAGAGAGAATCGAGATGGGGGACAGACGGATTCCCCTCCCCCCCTCCCCAGCGCCCCCTGCTGGCAGCCAGCCAGACCCTCACCTTCCATCTGCATCACGGTCTCGTAGCTCAGGACTGAATCTTCCCGACCTGGGGGTGAGAATCCGAAAGAGTCACCGGCAGGGCTGGGGGGGCACATCTGGGGGGGCAGGGGGCTGCGGGTCGGGAGTGGGGGGCACCGGCGGGGCTGGGGGGGCAGGGGGCTGCGGGTCGGGAGTGGGGGGCACTAGGCGTATATCGGGGGGCAGGGGGCTGCGGGTCGGGAGTGAGGGGCACCGGCGGGGCTGGGGGGGCAGGGGGCTGCGGGTCGGGAGTGGGGGGCACCGGCGGGGCTGGGGGGGGCAGGGGGCTGCGGGTCGGGAGTGGGGGGCACCGGCGGGGCTGGGGGGGGCAGGGGGCTGCGGGTCGGGAGTGGGGGGCACCGGCGGGGCTGGGGGGGGCAGGGGGCTGCGGGTCGGGAGTGGGGGGCACCGGCGGGGCTGGGGGGGGCAGGGGGCTGCGGGTCGGGAGTGGGGGGCACCGGCGGGGCTGGGGGGGGCAGGGGGCTGCGGGTCGGGAGTGGGGGGCACCGGCGGGGCTGGGGGGGCAGGGGGCTGCGGGTCTGGAGTGAGGGGCACCGGCGGGGCTGGGGGGGGCAGGGGCCTGTGGGTCTGGAGTGAGGGGCACTGGCGGGGCTGGGGGGTCGCGTAGGACGTAAAGGGACAGTTGGAAACGGAAGGAGAAGGCGACAGCAGGAGAGAAACCCACCTTGAGAGCCCGATCCTGGCACCCGATCCTGGAGCGGGGCAGAAAGAGAGAGAGAGAGAGGAAGAGAGTGAGAGCGAGAGCGAGAGAGAGAGATGGGGTGCGTCGGGGTAGATAGAGGGGGTGGATGGGCTGTGACGAAGCGGGACTGTTCTTAATGTTTCCTCTGAACAGTGTGGGGGTGCCTCAGTTTCCCCTAGGCAGTTCTTAAGTATCTAGGGGGTGGGATGAGGGTGTATGATCCTTGCAGAGCCCTGGAGGGCAGGTGTGTGCAGGGGTCTGGACACAGAGAATGGCCGACACCCTGTTTCCTGGCCACGGATGGCCTGGGCCCTTCCCCCCTGCAAGGTGAGAGCTGAAGGGTTGGAGAACGAAGGGATCCGGTGACCTCCTGGCCTGGGAAAGGGACAAAGCCCAGAGGAGGAGGGGCTGGGGGGAGTTTCAGTTTGGGGCTGGCTGGGGACATGGAGTGAGGGGCAGACGGGGTTGTCTGGCTCACTGCCCCCCAAAATGGACCCGGCTGAGGGGTCCCGGTCTCTGCACCTACAAGCTCTGTGTCAGACCCTGTCCCTGTCGTCTAATAAACCTTCTGTGTTACTGGCTGGCTGAGAGTCACGTCTGACTGCGAAGTTGGGGGGCAGGACCCTCTGGCCCCCCCAGGACCCCGCCTGGGCGGACTCGCTGTGGGAAGCGCACGGAGGGGCAGAGGATGCTGAATGCTCCGAGGTCAGACCCAGGAAGGTGGAGCCAGGGGAGCTGTGTGTCCTGAAGACAGGCTGCCCCCCGAGAGGAGACTCCCCCCGAGTCCTGCCCGGCTTCATGGGGAGCAGTCCCAGAGCATCGCCCGGGGACCCCGGGACAGGGGCATAGATAGATGGGGGGGTGGACGGGGTAGATGGATAGATGGGGGGTAGATACAAAGATAGAGGGGGTGGATGGGGTAGATAAATAGATAGATAAAGGGGGGTGCATGGGGTAGATAGATAAAGGGGGGTGGGTAGATGGGGGGTGGATGGGGTAGATAGATAGAGGGGGGGTGGATAGATGGATAGGACAGACAGACAGACATAAATTGCCCATGTCCCCTCCCATTTCTCTACCCATAGGGGGGTCCATTACAGCCTCCATCTCTCACCTCCCCCCATCCCATTCCCCTGCCCGCCCCACAACCCCAGAGCCCCTCACCCCAGGATAGCCCCACCCCCCATGGATCCCCCCTCCCCCACGTCTCTTCCAGCTCTGGTGCCTGCGGTGGGAGCCGCGCCCCACAGCGCCCCCTGGGGGTCAGGCACCCTGGCTGCCTCCCCCCCCCGGTGTTTGCAGACCCAGCCCCCCCGCCCCCAGGGGGAGCGTGTGGGGGGCATGGGAGCAGCCACTCACCTTGGCCTTTAACCGCGTCCACTCCCGGCGCTCCACCCTGCAGGGAGGGCAAAACTCAGAGACGGCCCCGCCCCCTGCCCTGCGGCCCCGCCCCTTTCCAAAGCCCCACCCCCAAACCCTCCCCACAACCTCTCCCCCTGCGGCCCCGCCCCCTGTGGCCCCGCCCACTTCCCAAAGCCCCACCCCCAAACCCTCCCCACAACCTCTCCCCCTGTGGCCCCTCCCCCTGCCCTGAGGCCCCGCCCACTTCCCAAAGCCCCACCCCCAAACCCTCCCCACAAGCTCTCCCTCTGCAGCCCCCCCGCCCTGCGGCCCCGCCCCTTTCCAAAGCCCCACCCCCAAACCCTCCCCAGAAACTCCCCCTGAAGCCCCGCCCCCTGTGGCCCCGCCCACTTCCCAAAGCCCCACCCCCAACCCCTCCCCACAACCTCTCCCCCTGCAGCCCCCCCGCCCTGCGGCCCCCCCCCCTTCCAAAGCCCCACCCCCAAACCCTCCCCAGAAACTCCCCCTGCAGCCCCGCCCCCTGCCCTGCAGCCCCGCCCCCTTTCCAAAGCCCCACCCCAAACCGTCCCCAGAACCTCTTCCCCTGCAGCCCCTCCCCCTTCCCAAAGCCCCACCCCAAACCCTCCCCCTGAAGCCCCGCCCCTGCCCTGAGGCCCCGCCCACTCCACCCCTCCCCACACCCTCTCCCCTTGAGGCCCCGCCCCCTGCCCTGCAGCCCTGCCCCCTTCCCAAAGCCCCACCTCCCCCCAACAGCCACTTCAGCCCCACAGACTCTCCCCCAGCCCCCGCCGGTACCGTCTCTTGCTGGGCACGAAGCCGATCTCGTCGCCCTCCCCGTCGGGGTGGACCCGCCGCGCCTGCCACCACTCGTCGTCCGAGGCGTCGACCACGTGCAGCACGTCCCCGAAGCGGAAACTCAGCGCCTGGCTCAGGAACCCGCAGTCCTTCGTCTTGTCGTAGTCGAACAGCGCCCTGCAGGGCGGGGCGGGGGGTCAGAGAACCCAGGCGTCCGGGCTCCCAGCCCCCTGCCCTGACCTGCCCTCCCGGAGCCTGGGAGAGAACCCAGGAGTCCTGGCTCCCAGCCCCCTCTGCTCTGACCCACCAGCCCCCGCTCCCCTCCCAGAGCCGGGGAGAGAACCCAGGCGTCCGGGCTCCCAGCCCCTCCTGCCCTGACCCGGCAGCCCCCACTGCCCTCCCGGAGCCGGGGAGAGAACCCAGGAGTCCTGGCTCCCAGCCCCTCCTGCCCTGACCCGCCAGCCCCCACTGCCCTCCCAGAGCCGGGGAGAGAACCCAGGCGTCCGGGCTCCCAGCCCCCTCTGCTCTGACCTGCCAGCCCCCACTGCCCTCCCGGAGCCGGGGAGAGAACCCAGGAGTCCTGGCTCCCAGCCCCCTCTGCTCTGACCCACCAGCCCCCGCTCCCCTCCCAGAGCCGGGGAGAGAACCCAGGCGTCCGGGCTCCCAGCCCCCTCTGCTCTGACCTGCCAGCCCCCACTGCCCTCCCGGAGCTGGGAAGAGAACCCAGGCGTCCGGGCTCCCAGCCCCTCCTGCCCTGACCCGGCAGCCCCCACTGCCCTCCCGGAGCCGGGGAGAGAACCCAGGAGTCCTGGCTCCCAGCCCCCTCTGCTCCGACCCGCCAGCCCCCGCTCCCCTCCCGGAGCTGGGAAGAGAACCCAGGCGTCCGGGCTCCCAGCCCCTCCTGCCCTGACCCGGCAGCCCCCACTGCCCTCCCGGAGCCGGGGAGAGAACCCAGGAGTCCTGGCTCCCAGCCCCCTCTGCTCCGACCCGCCAGCCCCCGCTCCCCTCCCAGAGCTGGGGATAGAACCCAGGCGTCCGGGCTCCCAGGCCCCCGGCCCGCTCTGACCCACCAGACTAGAGGACACTCCCCTTCTGTGGACAGGGGGGACATGAGGCTCCCCGGCTCCATGCGTATGAGGGGCGGAGTTAGTGGGGTGCTCAGCAGCCGGGCTGGGGGGTCGTGTGTGTGGGGACGGTTGGGGGGGCTCAGGAGGGTTTGTGGGGGGATGGGGGAGCTAAAGGAGCTCTGTGTGGGGATGGGAGGGTTTCTGCGGGGTGGAGCGTCTCAGTGGGGTGGGGAAGCTCCTGGGGTGTCTGTCAGGGGCTGGGGGGACTCCTGGGGAGTTGGGAGGCTTGTGGGGAGATGGGGGGCTTAGGGGGGTGGAAGGTTCTGTGGGGGGATGGTAGGATTTGTGGGGGGTGGAGCGTCTCAGAGGGGGTGGGGAAGCTCCTGGGGGCTCTGTGGGGGGCTTGTGGGGTGACAGGGGGGCTCGTGAGGGGCTGGGGGGAACTTGTTGGGGGTGGCTCCTGGGGATCTACGGGAGGTCTTGTGGGGTGACAGGGGACTCGTGGGGGGGCTGGGCATCTCAGGGGGTGGGGGGCTCCCGGGGGTCAGTGGGGGGGCTCGTGGGGGGGCTGGGCATCTCAGGGGTCTGGGGGGGCCCCGGGGGGGCTCTCACCGGATGTAAAAGCCCCGCTTCGGGTTGCTGCGCAGGGAGGCCGTCCCGGAGCCCAGGCTGCTGCTCATCAGCTGCTCCCGCAGGTCGTGGATTTTGGCCTCGAAGCGGCTGTACTCTGGGGGGCAATCGGGGGGTTCGGGGCCAGGCGCTGCCTGGGGCCCCCCCCAGGACGTCCCTCCTCACCCCTCGGCATCCCCCAAATCCGCCCGGCCGGCGCGAGGCCTCCTGCCAGGGGAACCCGCCGGTCCGTCCGTGCGCCCCCGTCCCGCCGTCCGTCCGCCCGCCCAACACCCCGTCCTGCCGTCCGTCTGTCCACCCACCCTCCATTCCCATCCGCCCGCCCAACACCCCGTCCTGCCGTCCGTCCATCCCCATCCCTCCATCTGTCCATTCACCCACCCTCCATTCCCATCCGCCCGCCCAACACCCCGTCCCTCTGTCCGTCCATCCCCATCCCTCCATCCGTCCATCCACCCACCCTCCATTCCCATCCCACCGTCCATCCGCCCGCCCAACACCCCGTCCCTCTGTCCGTCCATCCCCATCCCTCCATCCATCCATCCATCCACCCACCCTCCATTCCCATCCCACCGTCCATCCGCCCGCCCAACACCCCGTCCCTCTGTCCGTCCATCCCCATCCCTCCATCCGTCCATCCACCCACCCTCCATTCCCATCCCACCGTCCATCCGCCCGCCCAACACCCCGTCCCTCTGTCCGTCCATCCCCATCCCTCCATCCGTCCATCCACCCACCCTCCATTCCCATCCCACCGTCCATCCGCCCGCCCAACACCCCGTCCCTCTGTCCGTCCATCCCCATCCCTCCATCCGTCCATCCACCCACCCTCCATTCCCATCCCACCGTCCATCCGCCCGCCCAACACCCCGTCCCTCTGTCCGTCCATCCCCATCCCTCCATCTGTCCATTCACCCACCCTCCATCTGCTCAACACCCCATCCCCCCATCCCTCCGTCCGTCCGTCCACCCAACACCCCATCCCCCCATCTGTCCATCCCCATCCCTCCATCCGTCCATCCACCCACCCTACATCCCCATCCCGCCGTCCATCCATCCGCCCAACACCCCGTCCTGCCGTCCGTCCATCCCCATCCCTCCATCTGTCCATTCACCCACCCTCCATTCCCATCCGCCCGCCCAACACCCCGTCCCTCTGTCCGTCCATCCCCATCCCTCCATCTGTCCATTCACCCACCCTCCATCCGCTCAACACCCCATCCCCCCATCCCTCCGTCCGTCCGTCCACCCAACACCCCATCCCCCCATCTGTCCATCCCCATCCCTCCATCCGTCCATCCACCCACCCTCCATTCCCATCCCACCGTCCATCCGCCCGCCCAACACCCCGTCCCTCTGTCCGTCCATCCCCATCCCTCCATCCATCCATCCACCCACCCTCCATTCCCATCCCACCGTCCATCCGCCCGCCCAACACCCCGTCCCTCTGTCCGTCCATCCCCATCCCTCCATCTGTCCATTCACCCACCCACCCTCCATTCCCATCCCACCGTCCATCCACCCGCCCAACACCCCGTCCCTCTGTCCGTCCATCCCCATCCCTCCATCTGTCCATTCACCCACCCTCCATCTGCTCAACACCCCATCCCCCCATCCCTCCGTCCGTCCGTCCACCCAACACCCCATCCCCCCATCTGTCCATCCCCATCCCTCCATCCGTCCATCCACCCACCCTACATCCCCATCCCGCCGTCCGTCCATCCGCCCAACACCCCATCCCTCCGTCCGTCTGTCCACCCACCCTCCATTCCCATCCGCCCGCCCAACACCCCGTCCCTCTGTCCGTCCATCCCCATCCCTCCATCTGTCCATTCACCCACCCTCCATCCGCTCAACACCCCATCCCCCCATCCCTCTGTCCGTCCGTCCCCCCAACACCCCATCCCCCCATCTGTCCATCCCCATCCCTCCATCCGTCCATCCACCCACCCTCCATTCCCATCCCACCGTCCATCCGCCCGCCCAACACCCCGTCCCTCTGTCCGTCCATCCCCATCCCTCCATCCGTCCATTCACCCACCCTCCATTCCCATCCCACCGTCCATCCGCCCGCCCAACACCCCGTCCCTCTGTCCGTCCATCCCCATCCCTCCATCTGTCCATTCACCCACCCTCCATCCGCTCAACACCCCATCCCCCATCCCTCCGTCCGTCCGTCCACCCAACACCCCATCACCCCATCTGTCCATCCCCATCCCTCCATCCGTCCATCCACCCACCCTACATCCCCATCCCGCCGTCCATCCATCCGCCCAACACCCCATCCCCCCATCTGTCCATCCCCCCACCCTCCATGCCCCAGGCTGTCCATCCCCATCCCGCCGTCCGTCCATCCGCCCAACACCCTGTCCCACCATCCGTCCGTCCACCGAACACCCCATCCCCCCATCTGTCCATCCCCATCCCTCCATCCATCCATCCCCCCACCCTACATCCCCATCCCGCCGTCCATCCATCCGCCCAACACCCCATCCCCCCATCTATCCATCCCCCCACCCTCCATCCCCCAGGCTGTCCATCCCCATCCCGCCGTCCGTCCAGCCGCCCAACACCCCGTCCCACCATCCGTCCGTCCACCGAACACCCCATCCCGCCATCTGTCCATCCACCCGCCCTCCATTCCCATCCCAGCGTCCGTCCGTCCACCCACCCTCCAACCCCATCCCTCCGTCTGTCCGTCCACCCTCCATCCCCATCCTGCCATCCGTCCATCCGCCCAACACCCCATCCCACCATCCGCCTACCCAGTCTCCATCCCCATCCCTCTGTCTGTCCATCCGCCCACCCAGTCTCCATCCCCATCCCTCTGTCCGTCCATCCGCCCACCCAGTCTCCATCCAACACCCCACACATCCCTTCTCCCGGCTGGCCAACCCCCGGGCATCCCTCCATCCTTCCAACCCCATCCGCCCACCCAGCCCCAGCCCCAGCCCCAGCCCCACCCACCGAGCCCCTGTCCCTCCCTCCATGATGCCACCCAGAGGTGGGCCCCGGCCCGAGCTGACCCTCACCGTCAGGTTTATACTGAGCGATGATTGTCACTGTCTGGCCAGCGTTTTTCAGTGCGATGGCAGCCTGCTCGTGGGTTGCATTCCTGAGATCCACCCCGTTCACCTGAGGGGAGAGGGATGCCATGTCAGGGGGGCGGGGAATGGGGCACAGGGTCTGTCCCCTCCAGCGGGCGCCGGCTCCCATCCGGCCCTGGGGCAGGGGACTGGCTGGCTCAGGGGGGTGGGGAATGGGGCAGGGGCCGGTCCCCTCTGGAGGGGCGCTGGCTCCCATTTGGCCCCAGGGCAGGGGGACTGGCTGGCTCTGGGGGGGCGGGTTCTTACCGAGAGGATCTGGTCCCCTTTCCGCAGCTCCCCACTCAGGTCTGCTGGCCCCCCGGCCAGGATGAAGGAGATGAAGATCCCTTCGCCGTCCTCGCCCCCGACAATGTTGAATCCCAGGCCCGTCGAGCCGCGGTGGATGATGATCCGGCGGGGTTCCCTGCGGGAGTGGGGGGGGGGGCGTAGCGAGGTCAGGAACCCCACAGGGCGAGGGCACAGTCACCGACGGAGTCCCGCAACACCCCACCACCCAGAGTGCACAGCCGGAAAGGCAGAGCACCCCGAGGGGGATGAGTGTGTGAGGCCTGATGGCCATGACGCCTGGCGGTTACAGGGGGTGGCTGTACATCTCGTGGGCGACGGTAGCTTACGGGTGCGGCTGTACGTCGCTGCAACTCTGTGTGTGTGTGTTGGCCGGGTGCGCCTGTACGTCACTTCCACAACACGGAGGCCCTGGTTCTTTCACAAGCGCCTGTGCGCATTTCCCTGTACCCCTCCTATCCGCCTGTATGTGGACACCCGAACCCGGTCCATGAGCCTGTGCGCCTGTACTTCCCCGTGAGGCTGGAAGAGTTGCAGGGACCGGCCGCACGCCCCTGTGCCAGGATGTGCTCACGCACACGTTGACCCGCACCCCCATTTGAACGCCTGTATGTCATGTGGGCCCCTGAACGGTACATGGTAGCATGCAGGGCGCATGTGTGGCCGTGTGCGACGTGTGTTCCATAGGCGGTTGTATAGTCGGTGACAACCTACACAGCGCATGAGCGCCGGTACCTGACCAAGTTGCCTGTTGGTTATGAGGCTGCGTGTGTGTCACAAATGTGTCATGTGGATGCCTGAATGTCACACGGCTGCCTGTCTATTATTTGTGCGCCTCTGTGATCTGTATACAGCTGTACATAACCTGTGCGCCTGTAGGTTACAGTGGGTGGCTGTAGGTAACCTGTGCGCCTGTATGTTACGGTGGGTGGTTGTAGGTAACCTGTGCGCCTGTATGTTACGGTGGGTGGCTGTACATTAGCTGTGCGCCTGTATGTTATGGTGGGTGGCTGTAGGTAACCTGTGCGCCTGTATGTTACAGTGGGTGGCTGTACATTAGGTGTGGGCCTGTATGTTACGGTGGGGGGCTGTACATTAGGTGTGGGCCGGTATGTTACGGTGGGTGGCTGTACATTAGGTGTGGGCCTGTATGTTACGGTGGGTGGCTGTACATTAGGTGTGGGCCGGTATGTTACGGTGGGTGGCTGTACATTAGGTGTGGGCCGGTATGTTACGGTGGGTGGCTGTACATTAGGTGTGGGCCTGTATGTTACGGTGGCTGGCTGTACATTAGCTGTGCGCCTGTATGTTACGGTGGGTGGCTGTAGGTAACCTGTGCACCTGTATGTTACGGTGGGTGGCTGTAGGTAACCTGTGCGCCTATATGTTACAGTGGGTGGCTGTACATTAGCTGTGCGCCTGTATGTTACAGTGGGTGGCTGTACATTAGCTGTGCGCCTGTATGTTACAGTGGGTGGCTGTACATTAGCTGTGCGCCTGTATGTTATGGTGGGTGGCTGAACATTAGCTGTGCGCCTATATGTTACGGTGGGTGGCTGTACATTAGGTGTGCGCCTGTATGTTATGGTGGGTGGCTGTAGGTAACCTGTGCACCTGTATGTTACGGTGGGTGGCTGTAGGTAACCTGTGCGCCTATATGTTACAGTGGGTGGCTGTACATTAGCTGTGCGCCTGTATGTTACAGTGGGTGGCTGTACATTAGCTGTGCGCCTGTATGTTACAGTGGGTGGCTGTACATTAGCTGTGCGCCTGTATGTTATGGTGGGTGGCTGTACATTAGCTGTGCGCCTATATGTTACGGTGGGTGGCTGTACATTAGGTGTGCGCCTGTATGTTACGGTGGGTGGCTGTAGGTAACCTGTGCGCCTGTATGTTAAGGTGGGTGGCTGTAGGTAACCTGTGCGCCTGTATGTTAAGGTGGGTGGCTGTAGGTAACCTGTGCACCTGTATGTTACGGTGGGTGGCTGTACATTAGCTGTGCGCCTGTATGTTACGGTGAGTGGCTGTACATTAGCTGTGCGCCTGTATGTTAAGGTGGGTGGCTGTAGGAAATCTGTGCGCCTGTATGTTACGGTGAGTGGCTGTACATTAGCTATGCACCTGTATGTTACGGTGGGTGGCTGTACATTAGGTGTGCGCCTGTATGTTACGGTGGGTGGCTATACATTAGGTGTGGGCCTGTATGTTACGGTGGGTGGCTATACATTAGGTGTGGGCCTGTATGTTACGGTGGGTGGCTGTACATTAGCTGTGCGCCTGTATGTTACGGTGAGTAGGTGTACATTAGGAGTGCGCCTGTATGTTACGGTGGGTGGCTGTACATTAGGTGTGCGCCTGTATGTTACGGTGGGTGGCTGTACATTAGGTGTGCGCCTGTATGTTACGGTGGGTGGCTGTACATTAGCTGTGCGCCTGTATGTTACAGTGGGTGGCTGTAGGTAACCTGTGCACCTGTATGTTACGGTGGGTGGCTGTAGGAAATCTGTGCGCCTGTATGTTACGGTGAGTGGCTGTACATTAGCTGTGCGCCTGTATGTTAAGGTAGGGCTGTAGGTAACCTGTGCGCCTGTATGTTACGGTGGGTGGCTGTACATTAGGTGTGCGCCTGTATGTTACGGTGGGTGGCTGTAGGTAACCTGTGCACCTGTATGTTAGGGTGGGTGGCTGTACATTAGCTGTGCGCCTGTATGTTACAGTGGGTGGCTGTAGGTAACCTGTGCACCTGTATGTTAGGGTGGGTGGCTGTACATTAGCTGTGTGCCTGTATGTTACGGTAGGTGGCTGTACATTAGCTGTTCACCTGTATGTTACGGTGGGTGGCTGTACATTACCTGTGTGCCTGTATGTTAAGGTGGGTGGCTGTAGGAAATCTGTGCGCCTGTATGTTACGGTGAGTGGCTGTACATTAGCTGTGCGCCTGTATGTTAAGGTAGGGCTGTAGGTAACCTGTGCGCCTGTATGTTACGGTGGGTGGCTGTACATTAGCTGTGCGCCTGTATGTTACGGTAGGTGGCTGTACATTAGCTGTTCGCCTGTATGTTACGGTGGGTGGCTGTACATTAGCTGTGCGCCTGTATGTTAAGGTGGGTGGCTGTAGGAAATCTGTGCGCCTGTATGTTACGGTGAGTGGCTGTACATTAGCTATGCACCTGTATGTTACGGGGGGTGGCTGTACATTAGGTGTGCGCCTGTATGTTACAGTGTGTGGCTGTACATTAGGTGTGGGCCTGTATGTTACGGTGGGTGGCTATACATTAGGTGTGGGCCTGTATGTTACGGTGGGTAGCTGTACATTAGCTGTGCGCCTGTATGTTACGGTGAGTAGGTGTACATTAGGTGTGGGCCTGTATGTTACGGTGAGTGGCTGTACATTAGCTATGCACCTGTATGTTACGGTGGGTGGCTGTACATTAGGTGTGCGCCTGTATGTTACGGTAGGTGGCTGTACATTAGCTGTGCGCCTGTATGTTACGGTGGGTGGCTGTAGGTAACCTGTGCACCTGTATGTTAGGGTGGGTGGCTGTACATTAGCTGTGCGCCTGTATGTTACGGTGGGTGGCTGTAGGTAACCTGTGCACCTGTATGTTAGGGTGGGTGGCGTACATTAGATGTGCGCCTGTATGTTACAGTGGGTGGCTGTAGGTAACCTGTGCACCTGTATGTTAGGGTGGGTGGCTGTACATTAGCTGTGCGCCTGTGTGTTACGGTAGGTGGCTGTACATTAGCTGTTCACCTGTATGTTACGGTGAGTGGCTGTACATTAGCTATGCACCTGTATGTTACGGTGGGTGGCTGTACATTAGGTGTGCGCCTGTATGTTACGGTGGGTGGCTGTAGGTAACCTGTGCGCCTGTATGTTACGGTGAGTGGCTGTACATTAGGTGTGCGCCTGTATGTTACGGTGGGTGGCTGTACATTAGGTGTGCGCCTGTATGTTACGGTGGGTGGCTGTACATTAGCTGTGCGCCTGTATGTTACGGTGGGTGGCTGTACATTAGCTGTGCGCCTGTATGTTACGGTAGGTGGCTGTACATTAGCTGTTCGCCTGTATGTTACGGTGGGTGGCTGTACATTAGCTGTGCGCCTGTATGTTAAGGTGGGTGGCTGTAGGAAATCTGTGCGCCTGTATGTTACGGTGAGTGGCTGTACATTAGCTATGCACCTGTATGTTACGGTGGGTGGCTGTACATTAGGTGTGCGCCTGTATGTTACGGTGGGTAGCTGTACATTAGCTGTGCGCCTGTATGTTACGGTGGGTAGGTGTACATTAGGAGCGCGCCTGTATGTTACGGTGGGTGGCTGTACATTAGCTGTGCGCCTGTATGTTACGGTGAGTGGCTGTACATTAGGTGTGCGCCTGTATGTTACGGTGGGTGGCTGTACATTAGCTGTGCGCCTGTATGTTACGGTGGGTGGCTGTACATTAGGTGTGGGCCTGTATGTTACGCTGGGTGGCTGTAGGTAACCTGTGCGCCTGTATGTTACGGTGAGTGGCTGTACATTAGCTATGCACCTGTATGTTACGGTGGGTGGCTGTACATTAGGTGTGCGCCTGTATGTTACGGTGGGTGGCTGTAGGTAACCTGTGCGCCTGTATGTTACGGTGAGTGGCTGTACATTAGGTGTGCGCCTGTATGTTACGGTGGGTGGCTGTACATTAGGTGTGCGCCTGTATGTTACGGTGGGTGGCTGTACATTAGCTGTGCGCCTGTATGTTACGGTGGGTGGCTGTACATTAGCTGTGTGGCTGTATGTTAAGTTGGGTGGCTGTAGGAAATCTGTGCACCTGTATGTTACGGTGAGTGGCTGTACATTAGCTGTGCGCCTGTATGTTAAGGTAGGGCTGTAGGTAACCTGTGCGCCTGTATGTTACGGTGGGTGGCTGTACATTAGCTGTGCGCCTGTATGTTACGGTAGGTGGCTGTACATTAGCTGTGCGCCTGTATGTTAAGGTGGGTGGCTGTAGGAAATCTGTGCGCCTGTATGTTACGGTGAGTGGCTGTACATTAGCTATGCACCCGTATGTTACGGTGGGTGGCTGTACATTAGGTGTGCGCCTGTATGTTACAGTGGGTGGCTATACATTAGGTGTGGGCCTGTATGTTACGGTGGGTGGCTATACATTAGGTGTGGGCCTGTATGTTACGGTGGGTAGCTGTACATTAGCTGTGCGCCTGTATGTTACGGTGAGTAGGTGTACATTAGGAGCGCGCCTGTATGTTACGGTGAGTGGCTGTACATTAGGTGTGCGCCTGTATGTTACGGTGGGTGGCTGTACATTAGGTGTGGGCCTGTATGTTATGCTGGGTGGCTGTACATTAGGTGTGGGCCTGTATGTTACGCTAGGTGGCTGTAGGTAACTTGTGCGCCTGTATGTTACGGTGAGTGGCTGTACATTAGGTGTGCGCCTGTATGTTACGGTGGGTGGCTGTACATTAGCTGTGCGCCTGTATGTTACGGTGGGTGGCTGTAGGTAACCTGTGCACCTGTATGTTAGAGTGGGTGGCTGTACATTAGCTGTGCGCCTGTATGTTACGGTGGGTGGCTGTAGGTAACCTGCGCGACTGTATGTTACGGTGGGTGGCTATACATTAGGTGTGGGCCTGTATGTTACGGTGGGTAGCTGTACATTAGCTGTGCGCCTGTATGTTACGGTGAGTAGGTGTACGTTAGGAGTGCGCCTGTATGTTACGGTGGGTGGCTGTACATTAGGTGTGCGCCTGTATGTTACGGTGGGTGGCTGTACATTAGGTGTGCACCTGTATGTTACGGTGGGTGGCTGTACATTAGCTGTGCGCCTGTATGTTACGGTGAGTAGGTGTACATTAGGTGTGCGCCTGTATGTTACGGTGGGTGGCTGTACATTAGGTGTGCGCCTGTATGTTACGGTGGGTGGCTGTACATTAGGTGTGCGCCTGTATGTTAGGGTGGGTGGCTGTAGGTAACCTGTGCACCTGTATGTTAGGGTGGGTGGCTGTACATTAGCTGTGCGCCTGTATGTTACGGTGGGTGGCTGTAGGTAACCTGCGTGCCTGTATGTTACGGTGGGTGGCTGTACATTACCTGTGCACCTGTAAATCACAGTGTGTGACTGTCCATTACCTACCTGTATGTCATGGGGTATGGCTGTATGTTACCTGTGCGCCTGTATGTCACAGTGCATGGCTGTCCTTTAGCTGTATGTCACCGTGTGTGGTTTTACATTACCTGTGCGCCTGTACATTACAGTGCGTGGTTGTCCATTTTCTGTGCGCCTCTGTATTGTGCACGCGGCCGTGTGTTACATGTCCGCCTGTATGTCACCTGAGCGCCTGTCCATCTCCTGCACCCAGGGACCTACACTTCAGCTGGACAACCGTGTGCATCCCTGGCAGACGAATGCCATTAAGAGGCCACAAAGGGGGTGATCTTTGTGCACCCCAAACTATGCCAGTCGCCTCCCTCCCTCGGCACCCAGGCGCGCTAGGGGGCAGCCATCTGGCCCCAGGGGAGGGGCAGGGGCTTTGCTCACCTGGGTATGTCCTCTTCCCCCATCATCTCCTTGGGGATGGGGGAGTAGCGCCGGGGGGAGGTGGGGGTCATGGCTTGTGGATAGTCAGTGCCCAGGTAACTCTGGTGGCTGATTTCGTTGTCCAGGTGCTGGGAGTACGCTGTAGCGGGGAGAGAAAAGCGCGGTGTTACGGGCGGAGATGCGGCCACCTCTGGGGCGGGGCAGCCGTTCATGCCGAGGTCCCGCCATGCTCCCTGCCCCACAGCGCCCCCTGGGGCCAGCCCGGCCTGCCCCCGGCTGAGCCCCCCACCCCGCCCCCCGCAGCCCCCGGCAGTTCTCACAGGTGGTGATGTCGGGCGGGGCGTAGGAGTCATTGAGGTACATGTTGGTGGGTTTCGCCACCTTCAGGTAGACGACGTCGTACGTGTTCTTGAGGGCGGCCACCGCGTCCTCGTGCATCACGTCCTCCAGGCCGACGTTGTTAACCTGGAGTGGGGGGGACATGGGGTCAGACCTATGGGCCCATCTGCCCCGGTATCCCACCTGCCTCTTCTTCCAGCTCGGGCCCATGGGCCCATCTACTCTCGGCAATATCCAGTGGCAGGGAGTCCTGCAGAAAAATTCTGTCCCGGGGACGCCCCCCACCCAGCTCAGCACCCCACAGGTAAGCCCCTCCCACTCGGCTTCCCCCCCCCCGACGAAGGCTCCTCCCTCTCAACTAAGCCCCTTCCCTCAACTAAGCCCCTCCCCAACTCTCTCCATTCCACTAAGCCCCTCCCACTCAGCTTCCTCCTCTCAGCTAAGCCCCTCCCACTCAGCTTCCCCCTGACATAGGCTCCTCCCTCTCAACAAGCCCCGCCCCTCAATTAGGCCCCTCCCTCAACTCACTCCACAAAGCCCCTCCCACTCAGCTGCCCCCTCACTTAGGCTCCTCCCCCTCAACTAAGCCACACCCTCTGCTAAACCCCTCCCACCCTGCTAAGCCCCTCCCACCCTCTACTCAGGCCCCTCCCCGCCCACCCTGGGGCTCAGTTAACCCCTGCCTGGCTGGGGGGAAGACTCACCGCCAGGATCTTGTCCCCAATCTGGAGGCGCCCATCCTTGTGGGCGGCCCCCCCCTCGATGATCTTTGTGACGTAGATGCTGTTGTCCCCAGGGATGTGCTGGTTGCCGACGCCCCCCGCGATGCTGAACCCCAGACCTGAGCCGGGGGAGGGGAGAGAGATTCAGAGGGGGAGATTTTCGGGGGGGGTGGGGGGGCAGGCAGAACTGGGGAGAGTCAGAGAGAAGGGGATGAGGGGGAGATCCCAGGGAGGGGTCTTTGGGACTGATCTTTGAGGGGGGGTCCCTCTGGGGAGCATGGGGTGATGATGGGGTTCGGGGGGATCATGGGAAAGAAAAGGGGGACTTCTGCCCTAAGGAGGGGAATCCTGGAGGGGGGGATCTCCAAGGAGGGAGTAGAAAGTGGTGGGGGGCTGTCAAGGGGGAGCATGTATGGGGGGGCTAGTGGCGGTGGGGAGGGGATTCCAGGGGGACTCCTGGCTTTGGGATGTGCTGGGTCCAAGGGGCTCTCTCCAGGATGGGGGTTATCCGGTGGGGGGGGCAGGTCTCTCAGTGTATGGGGGGGACCAGGGGCTTATTGAGGGGTTCTCTTCAGGGGTTTCTTAGTGGGGGGAACCAGGGGGTGGACAATGGAGACCCTGGCTCTAAGGGGGGTCTGGGGTGTTCTCTCAGGAGGCCTCAGTGGATGGAAGCAGGAGGGGGGGCTGGTGGAGCAGGGAGTGTATGTGACCCCCAAGTTATCAGGGTCTCTCAAGGGAAGACGGGGGGTTCATAGGGACATCCCCAGCCATGGGGGGGGGTCTCTCAGAGGGAGGATCTTTCCAAGGAGCTTGGGGGGCTGTCCGGGGTATCCCAAGCCATGGGGGGCGGATTCAGGGGGGCTGTCCAAGGGGCTCCCCGGCTGCAGGGCGTCTCTGACCTTTGGGCCCCTTGATGAGCTTCACTTCCATGACCTTCTCGGCCAGGGCCTTGCGCCGCATGACGTAGAGACGCACGATGGAGCCGGCTTCCTTCAGCGCCTCCACCGCCGTGCTGTGGGTCACCTCTCGCACGTCCACATCGTTCACAAACAGGATGCTGTCGTTCACCCTGGTGCAGGGACACGGTCGGGGGGGAGATCAGGGGGTCTCATGGGGGCCGGGGGGCCCCGGGGCGATTGCGAGCGGGTGCCGGGAGCAAGCGTGCGAGACACACGTGCTGCGAGCGATGGGGCGACGGAGGAGATATGAGCGACCGGGCAAGGAGCCCTTGGGCGGGTGTGCCATGAGCAATTGGGGAATGAGTGTGCAAGGAGTGACAGCATGGCAAGCGTTTGTAAGCCTCTGCAATGAGTGGTTGTGCGATGAGTGTGCAATGACCACCCGGGCAATGAAAGATGGCGCAACAAATGATTGTGAGCATCTGCAAGAGCGATTGTGCAAGGAACAACTAGGAGAGTCTGCCGTGAGCAGTTGTGCAAGGACCAATTGTGCAAGGAATGAGCCGGAGAGTGTGCAGGGAGCAGTTGTGCAAAGAGCGATTGTAAGCCTGCGCCACGAGGGATTGCGTGATGAGGAATTGTGCAAAGAGGGATTGTGATCACAGGCAATGAGTGTGGGGTGAGCAATTGTGTCGTGGGCGATTGTGAACGTCTCCAGTGAGTGACTGTGCAATGGTGAGTGTCTGCCATGAGCAACGGCGTAATAAGTGTGTAACAGGGAACAATGGTGCAATGAACAATTGTGAGTACGTGCCACAAGCGATGCGGTAAACAGTGTGCAATGAGCAATTCTGCAGGGGGAGAGTGTGAGCACATGAGTGTGCAACGAATGGTTGTGCCGTGAGCGATTGTGCGCATTTACAATCAGCAAGTGTGCACAGAGACATGGTGAGCACCTGCCAGACTGTGATTGGGCCCGTGCAATGAGTTTGGCAGGAGTGCGACAAACATGTGTGCAAGGAGGGACTGTGAGCGTTTGTGCAACGACGGCGACAGTTTGCAACACGTGATTGCGTGCCTGCCACGAGCGATTGCACGATGAGCGTGCAACGCACACGCGTGCAATGGCCGTGTGCCATTGTGCCCCAAGCCACTGTGAGCGCACAAGGGTAATGAGCAACTGGGACCAGGCAATGAGTAATTGGGCAAGTCACCAGGCGCCGGTGCCAAGGAACGGTCAGCAAACCGATTCGCACGCGTGCAAGGAGCGATTCTGCAAACGATCGTGCGCGGGATTGTGCACGAGGAGGCCGGTGCACATTCAATCAGCCTCCGGGGGCTTGTCACCCCCCGCAGCGAGGCGTTGTGTGCGGGCGTGTGCATGGCCACACAACCCACCCGTTGCACCGGCTCGGCGACCTCGCACACCCGGCTCACCCTCGCTTCCACGCTCACGCCGAGCCCGCCCCGCTCCCCAGCCCCTTCTCCGCCCCCCACTCCCCCCGCGGGTACCTGAGGCGGCCGTCCTGAGCCGCGGCTCCCCCAGGGATGATTTTGGTGATGAAGATGCTGGCTATACGTATATCTATTGGGGTTGTCCGTGCCCCCAGCAATGCTGAACCCCAACCCGGAGTTACCCTGGAGGAGACACCCCCAAAACCTGTCAGTCGCGCTCCAGGGGCTGCGGGTCGGGAGTGAGGGGCACCGGCAGAGCTGGGGGGGCTGTGGGTCGGGAGTGAGGGGCACCGGCAGGGCTGCAGGGGGGCAGGGCTGGGCTAGCAGGGGGCTGCGGGTCAGGAGTGAGGGGCACCAGCAGGGCTGGGGGGGCAGGCAGGCCGGCAGGGGGCTGCGGGTCGGGAGTGAGGGGCACCGGCAGGGCTCGGGGGGGCAGGGCTGGGCTGGCAGGGGGCTGCGGGTCGGGAGTGAGGGGCACCGGCAGGGCTGGGGGGGGCAGGGCTGGGCTGGCAGGGGGCTGCGGGTCGGGAGTGAGGGGCACCGGCAGGGCTGGGGGGGCAGGGGGCTGCGGGTCGGGAGTGAGGGGCACCGGCAGGGCTGGGGGGGCAGGGCTGGGCTGGCAGGGGGCTGCGGGGCGGGAGTGAGGGGCACCGGCAGGGCTGGGGGGGCAGGGCTGGGCTGGCAGGGGGCTGCGGGTCGGGAGTGAGGGGCACCGGCAGGGCTGGGGGGGGCAGGGCTGGGCTGGCAGGGGGCTGCGGGGCGGGAGTGAGGGGCACCGGCAGGGCTGGGGGGGCAGGGGGCTGCGGGTCGGGAGTGAGGGGCACCGGCAGGGCTGGGGGGGCAGGGCTGGGCTGGCAGGGGGCTGCGGGGCGGGAGTGAGGGGCACCGGCAGGGCTGGGGGGGGCAGGGCTGGGCTGGCAGGGGGCTGCGGGTCGGGAGTGAGGGGCACTGGCAGGGCTCGGGGGGCAGGGGGCTGCGGGTTGGGAGTGAGGGGCACCGGCAGGGCTGGGGGGGGCAGGGCTGGGCTGAGGGGGCTGCGGGTCGGGAGTGAGGGGCACCGGCAGGGCTGGGCTGGCAGGGGGCTGCGGGTCGGGAGTGAGGGGCACCGGCAGGGCTGGGGGAGGGGGCGCAAGGCGTTCGTCTGTGGGGTGCTTTACGCCCCAATTCACCCCCAAGAAGGACACGGGAACGCGGAGTCTCACCCGTTCTAACGTGATTTCTTCGTACTCCATCTCCCCCTCCGTCCCGTTGACCTAGACAGAAAGGGGGGGGGGACGCGTGAGAATTGGGCCCCCGCACGGCGGAACGAAGGACAAAGAACGAAAGGATGAATTAAGAGACAGAAAAGATCCAAGGAACTCGGGGAAAAAAGACAAGAAAAGCCACAAGATTTATTTGCCTGCATCATACAAGAACCCCCCATCCCCCCTCCAATTCCCCGGGGGGGGATCTTCCACCCCCCCCACACACACACCTGGGAAAAGGGGTAAGAACTACCGAGAGGCCTCTCTGTTGAACAGAAGCAGCCAGAAGTGAGTTGTGGGGGGGAAGGTTTGGGGGCTGGGGGGAGGGGAAGATTTGGAGCTGATTTTGGGGGCAGGTCAGGGTGGGTTGGGGGAGATTTGGGGGGCCAGAGATGAGTTTGGGGGGAAGGTTTGGGAGTTCAGATCAGTGGTGAGTTGGGGGGGGGAAGGTTGGGGCAGGGGGAAGGTTGGGGGGAGGGGAAGATTTGGAGCTGATTTTGGGGGGAGGTCAGGGTGGGTTGGGGGAGATTTGCGGGGCCAGAGATGAGTTTGGAGGGAAGGTTTGGGGAGTCAGATCTGGGGTGAGTTTGGGGGGAAGGTTGTGGGCTGGGGGGAGTTTGGGGGAGGGAAAGATTGGGGGAGAGTTTAGGGTGGGTTGGGGGGGAAGGTTTGTGGGGGTCAGATTGGGGTGAGTTTGGGGGGCAAAATTGAGGGCATTTGGGGGGAAGGGAAGTTTCGGAGGGAAGTTTTGGGGGGAGGTCAGTGGGGGTTGGGGGAGATTTGGGGGGGTCAGAGATGAGTTTTGGAGGGAAGGTTTGGGGAGTCACAGCAGGGTGAGTTTGGGGACAAGGTTTGGGGGGGTCAAATCAGGGAAGAGTTGGGGGGAAGGTTTTGGGGGCTGGGGGGAGTTTGGGGGAGGGAAAGATTTTGGGGGGGGAGTTTGGGGTGGGGGGGACGGATCCTAGTGATCAATGTGCACCTAGGAGGAAGCTGCACCGGTCCAGAAACTAGGTCCCCCCCCAGCCCCCCAAACCCCCCAGCCCCCCACTTGGCTACTCACATACGCCGGCGCCTCCAGGGTGTCCGTATTCACGATGACCGGCGGAGAATTCGCCTGCAGGAGAGGAGGAGACAAAAGCAGGAGACCCCAGCGTGAGGCTGGGGGCATCTCAGCAGCTTCCCCGCGGTGCCACCGGCCCCCCGAGATACCAGATCCCACCCCCGGGGGCTGAGACACCCCCAGACCGGAGCCAAGTATCCCACCCAACCTGCTTGGCCTTGGGTTCCCAGCGAGCTCGCGGCTCCGGTCCCCCCCGAACGGGTGGGCGAGACCTGGGAACTTTTGGGGTGGAAGAAAAGATCCCCCCAACTTTATGCTGCGCCCCAGCAGTAACCGCAGTCCAGCCGGGCTGGGGGGGGGCCATGACAGCCAGGGGGCACCCTGAGCTGTCTAACCGAGCCCCGAAAGTGACCCGCCCCCCCAAATATTCAACCCATCAAGCTCCAGAATGACAGCTTGTGAAATGTCACACCCCAAATGATACAGCGGCCTCGAGAGCTCCTCAGGTTTTGCCCCCCCCAAAGAGTGAGGGAGCCCCCCCAAAAATCTACACCAACACCCCCCAAAATTCATGGGACACCCCCCCGTGAATATCCCCCTGGCAAAAAAATAGCCCAACTATTCCCCTGAAACCCACAAAACCATCACTCAAAACCGCCACCCCCACACACCGGGAGCACCCCAAAATTTCACGGCAGCCCCAAAGCGCCCCGTGAACCCCCAAACTCGACAGGGGGCTGCGGGTCGGGAGTGGGGGGCACCGGCAGGGCTGGGGGGCCCAGGGCCAGGCTAGCAGGGGGCTGCGGGTCGGGAGTGAGGGGCACCGGCAGGGCAGGGGGGCGGGGGCAGGGCTGGACTCCGGATGGGGGAAGGCCCCACCCCAGAGGTGGCTGCATCTCAGCCCAGGGACGGGGGAGGGGGGCATGGCCGCTCTTCCTTCCTTCGCTGGCTCCCTAGCGACCTTCCCAGCTTCCCCCGCCCGGTCCGCCGCCTCGGCAACGGTAACCATGGCGATGCCAGGGAACTGGGACCAAGTACCGCGGGGGGGGGGGGGAGTTGTCGTGGCAACGAGGGGACCGCCACAGACCATGGAGCTCTAGGGCCGAGGGTTGTGTCGGCTGATTAAAAAGGCCAATTAATGGGGGGCGGGGGCAGAATGGGGCCTGTCCCAGCTAGGGGGCCCCGGCTCCCATCCAGCCCCAGGGCAGGGACTGGCTGGCTCAGGGGTCCTGGCTCCCAGCCCGCCCCTGCTCTAACCGACCAGCCCCCACTCCCCATCCAGAGCCAGGGAGAGAACCCAGGAGTCCGGGCTCCCAACCCCTCCTGCTCTAACTCAGCAGCCCCCACTCCCCTCCCAGAGCCAGGGAGAGAACCCAGGAGTCCTGGCTCCCAGCCCCCCCTGCTCTAACCGACCAGCCCCCACTCCCCATCCAGAGCCAGGGAGAGAACCCAGGAGTCCTGGCTCCCAACCCCTCCTGCTCTAACTCACCAGCCCCCACTCCCCTCCCAGAGCCAGGGAGAGAACCCAGGAGTCCTGGCTCCCAGCCCCCCCTGCTCTAACCGACCAGCCCCCACTCCCCATCCAGAGCCAGGGAGAGAACCCAGGAGTCCTGGCTCCCAACCCCTCCTGCTCTAACTCACCAGCCCCCACTACCCTCCCAGAGCCAGGGAGAGAACCCAGGAGTCCTGGCTCCCAGCCCCCCCCATCTCTAACCACCAGCCCCCACTCCCCTCCCAGAGCCAGGGAGAGAACCCAGGAGTCCTGGCTCCCAGCCCCCTAACCAGTAGGCCCCACTCCCCTCCGCAGCTGAGGCTGCTCCCTGCGTGGGAGGCTGCGTTTCAAAGCTCCAGCGGAGAAGAGGAGAGAAGGGACAAAATGTGCCTAACGGAGGTTTCATATTAATTATTCAGAGCCGCTAATGACTCCAGCAGAGCCCGGCTTTCCTCTTGCAGAGCCCATGGAACTATCCAGAGCGATGGGCCAGCACCACCCCAGAGGTGGCCGCATCTCGGCGCCGGGCGAGGGGTCCACGGGTCACCGGCCGCCCCGCCCCAGAGGTGGGCGCATCTCGGCGCCGGGCGAGGGGTCCCCGGGTCACCGGCCGCCCCGCCCCAGAGGTGGCCGCATCTCGGCGCCGGGCGAGGAGTCACCGGCCGCCCCGCCCCAGAGGTGGCCGCATCTCGGCGCCGGGCGAGGGGTCCCCGGGTCACCGGCCGCCTCGCCCCAGAGGTGGGCGCATCTTGGCGCCGGGCAAGGGGTCCCCGGGTCTCCAGCCGCCCCGCCCCAGAGGTGGGCGCATCTCGGCGCCTCTCCCTCCCCCACTTCCTGCAGCGGGGCTCAATGCGTCAGCTAACTGGGACAGCTGGAGGGGCCCAGTGGGCCAAGTATCTAGGGCTCGGGTGGGGGAGTTGCTGGTCTTGGATGAGAGCCCCCCGCCCACTGCCCCAGGGCGGCGCTGGGGGGCAGGGAGCAGGGCGGGGGGCTCGGTGGGGGGCGCTCTCCCCTGGCAGGCAGGGCTGAGCACTAGGGGGCGCTGTGAGCCAGGGAGTGGGGTGGGGGCTCAGCAGGGGGCGCTCTCGGCTGGTGGGGGGCTGGCCCCAGGGCAGCACTAGTGGGCGCTGTGGGGTGGGGGGCTCAGAAGGGGGGGCTCTGCCCCAGCAGGCACGCCATGAACCCAGGCGTCCGGGACCAGATCTCCCCAACAGCTGAGATGCCCCCACCCCTCTGCTCCCCCCAAAACATCCTGCCCAGCCCCCCCCCGCTCTGTTCAACACTTGACTTATTCAGCAGCCCCTCCCCCGCTCCCCCATTCATAGGCAGGGATGGTGACGTCAGGCAGACATCCCCCGTGACGTCATGCCTGTTGCCCCGCCCCTGCTCCATTCATGGCTCCCCTGCCCCCCCCCAGCCCTGCCGGTGCCCCTCACTCCCGACCCGCAGCCCCCCAAAAATCCCACCCTTCCCCTGCCCCTCCAATTACCCCCCACCTCTCTCTTCCCCACCCCCCTGCTTCCCCTCACAGCCTACGCCGGCCCCCAGGCTTCTCCCCCAACCCCCCGGCCTGTGCCCCCGGCCCATCCTGCCTGGTCCCATCCCTTCCCCATCCCCCCCCCCGCCAGCTCCTCCTGTCAGCCCCCCAGATCCCTGCCCCCTCCAGCTCTCCCATCCCTTCCCCATCCCCCCCCCGCCAGCTCCTCCTGTCAGCCCCCCAGATCCCTGCCCCCTCCAGCTCTCCCATCCCTTCCCCATCCCCCCCCCGCCAGCTCCTCCTGTCAGCCCCCCAGATCCCTGCCCCCTCCAGCTCTCCCATCCCTTCCCCATCCCCCCCTCATCCCCCCCCCCCGCCAGCTCCTCCTGTCAGCCCCCCAGATCCCTGCCCCCTGCAGCCGGCCCCCCCTCCACCGCCCTCCCCCGCGACCCTTCCCTTTTTTATCACCCTCCCCCAGTCCTCCCTCCCCCTACTAGCCTGCCTCCCCTCCCCATCAGCCCCACTCCCCTCCCCCACACCCCACTATCCTCTCTCCCCCCTCCCCTCCCAGCTCCTCCTCCCCCTCCCTCCTCCCCTCCCCATCCCACCTCCTCCCTCCCCCCACTATCCCCCTTTCCGCCCCCTCCCCCAAACATCCCCCCAGTCCCCTCCTCCCCCCAGCTCCCTCCCCCACACATCCCCCCTCCCCCCACTATCCCCCTTCCCTCCCCCCTCCCCTCCCGCATCCCCCCAGCTCCTTGCTCCCTCCCCCCACATATCCCCCCTCCCCCCACTATCCCCTTTCCCTCCCCCCTCCCGTCACACATCACCCCCGTCCCCATCCCCTCCCGCATCCCCGCAGCTCCCTGCCCCCTCCCCCCACTATCCCCCTTCCCTGCCCCCTCCCCGTCCCGCATCCCCCCAGCTCCCTGCCCCCTCCCCCCTCCCGTCACACATCACCTCCCGTCCCCCCTCCCCTCCCGCATCCCCCCAGCTCCTTGCTCCCTCCCCCCACACATCCCCCCTCCCCCCACTATCCCCTTTCCCTCCCCCCTCCCGTCACACATCACCCCCGTCCCCATCCCCTCCCGCATCCCCGCAGCTCCCTGCCCCCTCCCCCCACTATCCCCCTTCCCTGCCCCCTCCCCGTCCCGCATCCCCCCAGCTCCCTGCCCCCTCCCCCCACACATCCCCTTTCCCTCCCCCCTCCCGTCACACATCACCCCCGTCCCCCCTCCCCTCCCGCATCCCCGCAGCTCCCTGCCCCCTCCCCCCACAATCCCCCTTCCCTCCCCCCTCCCGTCACACATGTCCCCCCTCCCCTCCCGCATCCCCCCAGCTCCCTGCCCCTCGGGCCCCCCGCCGCCCCCGGTACCGTGGCCCGGCCCCGCTGCCTCTGGGCCCGCCGGACGTTGTTGAGCAGACGCCGACCCATCTTCTTGGCGTACCAGACCGACACGAACATGGCCCCGGTGCTGGGGGGGGGGGACACACGGGATGGGCCCCCCCCTTCCCGGCCCCCCCCCGCTGCAGCCCCCGCCCCCAAAGGGGGATGGGCAAAAGCCCGCGGGGGGAGGGGCTAATCTCCCCCCTCCACCTCCAGCAGCCGCCCCCCCCCCCCGCGTGTCCCTCGCCGGCTGCAGGGACCCCCCCCCACGCCAGCCGATCCGCCACCGGCTTCTCCTCCGCCGGCTGCGAAGTGTGTGTGGGGGGGCGATTTTTTTTTATCCCTCCGCCCCCGGCGGGCCCGGCTCCCCCCCCCGCTCGGTGGCCCCTTCCCCCATCCCGCGCCGCAGCCGGGGGGCCGGAGGGGGCCGCGGATCGCGCCGGGATCTTCCCTCTGCGCGTCTGACGGAGACACCAGCCTGCCGGGGGGCGGGGGGGAGGCAGCTCCCCCCACACCAAGGCCACCCCTTCCCCCCCAGCTCAGGGAGAATCACAGCCTGGGTGTCCCCCCCCCCGCTCCCAGCCCTGCCCCCCCTCACTCCCGGTCTGCAGCCCCCTCTTAGCCCAACCCTGCCCCCCCACTCCCCACCCGCAGCCCCCTGCCCCCCCAGCCCTGCCGTGCCCCTCACTCCCGACCTGCAGCCCCCTCCTAGCCCAGCCCTGCCCCCCCACTCCCCACCCGCAGCCCCCTGCCCCCCCAGCTCTGCCGGTGCCCCTCACTCCCGACCTGCAGCCCCCTCCTAGCCCAGCCCTGCCCCCCCACTCCCCACCCGCAGCCCCCTGCCCCCCCCAGCTCTGCCGGTGCCCCTCACTCCCGACCTGCAGCCCCCTCCTAGCCCCGCCCTGCCCCCCACTCCCCACCCGCAGCCCCCTGCCCCCCCAGCTCTGCCGGTGCCCCTCACTCCCGACCTGCAGCCCCCTCCTAGCCCAGCCCTGCCCCCCCACTCCCCACCCGCAGCCCCCTGCCCCCCCCAGCTCTGCCGGTGCCCCTCACTCCCGACCTGCAGCCCCCTCCTAGCCCAGCCCTGCCCCCCCACTCCCCACCCGCAGCCCCCTGCCCCCCCCAGCTCTGCCGGTGCCCCTCACTCCCGACCTGCAGCCCCCTCCTAGCCCAGCCCTGCCCCCCCTCACTCCGGACCCGCAGCTCCCCTGCCAGCCCAGCCCCCCCCACTCTGCCGGTGTCCCCCATTCGCGACCCGCAGCCCCCCTGCTAACCCAGCCCTGCCGGTGCCCCTCACTCCCGACCTGTAGCCCACCCCCCCCCGCCCCTGCAATTTCAGAGATCTCCAGCTGGGTGCGGAGATGCAGCCACCTCTAGGGTGGGGCACAGCCCACAGCACCGCTGCCAGATTATTTGGGACAGGAAGCGAAGGCGGTTTCTGTCTCCCATTGACACTCTGGGGGCGGGGGGGGCGTTGTTTAGCCCGCCAGCGTGGTCTGACCCAAGGGGGAATTTAGCCCGGACACCGGGGTCCTGACGCCCTGCGCTCCTGGGGAAATTAGCTGAGAAACTTTAATGCATCTAACAGCTCAAGTCCTCAGAGCCATTGAAAACCAAGGCTCTGGTGGGTTAGAGCGGGGGGGCGAATGGGGGGTCTGGGAGCCAGGACTCCTGGGTTCTCTCCCGGCTCTGGGAGGGGCGTGGGGGCTGGTGGGTTAAAGCGGGGGGGGGGCTGGGGTTCTAGTCCTCTATCTGTGCCTCAGTTTCCCCCTCAACATCACGGAGATGGAGTTCACTCTCTCTCCTGGCGGGGGCGGGGGACGGGTGCCGGTGTCGTTACCTAAAGCGGCCACGCGGTGGCGCCCAAGTCCCGCAGGTGGCGGCTTCCGGGACCGCAGCCCCACTTTACAAAGCGCCTTAAAGTGAAAGGCCTCCTTTATCGGTGGGGGGGGGGGGGGCCGCCAGCTGGAGGTGGGGACAGCTGGGGGAGGCTGGGAATGATGCGGGGGGGGGGGTGTAACCTGGGGGACAGAGATGAAGAAAGAGAGAATGAAAGAATGAATGTGAAAGAAAGAAAGAAAGAAAGAAAGAAAGAAAGAAAGAAAGAAAGAAAGAAAGAAAGAAAGAAAGAAAGAAAGAAAGAAAGAAAGAAAGAAACCAAAGTGGGAGTAAAAAGAAAAGGAGTACTTGTGGCACCTTAGAGACCAACCAATTTATTTGAGCATGAGCTTTCGTGAGCTACAGCTCACTTCATCAGCTGTAGCTCACGAAAGCTCATGCTCAAATAAATTGGTTGGTCTCTAAGGTGGCACAAGTCCTCCTTTTCTTTTTGCGAATACAGACTAACACGGCTGTTCCTCTGAAACCTGTCAAAGTGGGAGTGAAAGGAAAGAAAGAAAGAAAGAAAGAAAGAAAGAAAGAAAGAAAGAAAGAAAGAAACCAAAGTGGGAGTGAAAGTAAAGAAAGAAAGAAAGAAACCAAAGTGGGAGTGAAAGTAAAGAAAGAAAGAAAGAAACTAAAGTGGGAGTGAAAGAAAGAAAGAAAGAAAGAAAGAAACTAAAGTGGGAGTGAAAGAAAGAAAGAAAGAAACTAAAGTGGGAGTGAAAGTAAAGAAAGAAAGAAAGAAAGAAAGAAAGAAAGAAACCAAAGTGGGAGTGAAAGTAAAGAAAGAAAGAAAGAAACCAAAGTGGGAGTGAAAGTAAAGAAAGAAAGAAAGAAACTAAAGTGGGAGTGAAAGAAAGAAAGAAAGAAAGAAAGAAAGAAAGAAACTAAAGTGGGAGTGAAAGAAAGAAACTAAAGTGGGAGTGAAAGTAAAGAAAGAAAGAAAGAAAGAAAGAAAGAAAGAAAGAAAGAAAGAAACCAAAGTGGGAGTGAAAGTAAAGAAAGAAAGAAAGAAACCAAAGTGGGAGTGAAAGTAAAGAAAGAAAGAAAGAAAGAAACTAAAGTGGGAGTGAAAGAAAGAAAGAAACTAAAGTGGGAGTGAAAGAAAGAAAGAAAGAAAGAAAGAAAGAAAGAAAGAAACCAAAGTGGGAGTGAAAGAAAAGAAAGAAAGAAAGAAACCAAAGTGGGAGTGAAAGAAAGAAAGAAAGAAAGAAAGAAAGAAAGAAAGAAAGAAAGAAAGAAACCAAAGTGGGAGTGAAAGAAAGAAAGAAAGAAAGAAAGAAAGAAAGAAAGAAACCAAAGTGGGAGTGAAAGAAAGAAAGAAAGAAAGAAAGAAAGAAAGAAAGAAAGAAAGAAACCAAAGTGGGAGTGAAAGTAAAGAAAGAAAGAAAGAAACCAAAGTGGGAGTGAAAGTAAAGAAATCATGGAAAGTGATAAAGAAAGAAAGTAGGAATGAAAGTAAAGAAATCATGGAAAGAAAGAAAGAAAGAAAGAAAGAAAGAAAGAAACCAAAGTGGGAGTGAAAGAAAGAAAGAAAGAAAGAAAGAAAGAAAGAAAGAAAGAAACCAAAGTGGGAGTGAAAGTAAAGAAAGAAAGAAAGAAAGAAAGAAAGAAAGAAAGAAAGAAAGAAAGAAAGAAACCAAAGTGGGAGTGAAAGTAAAGAAAGAAAGAAAGAAAGAAACCAAAGTGGGAGTGAAAGTAAAGAAAGAAAGAAAGAAAGAAAGAAAGAAACCAAAGTGGGAGTGAAAGTAAAGAAAGAAAGAAAGAAAGAAACCAAAGTGGGAGTGAAAGGAAAGAAAGAAAGAAAGAAAGAAAGAAAGAAAGAAAGAAAGAAAGAAAGCTGGGAATTCAGTTGGGGTTGGTCCTGCTTTGAGGAGGGGCTGGGATCCCTCCTGGGATCCCTCCCAACCCTGATCTTCCGCGAGTCTATGAAGGAAGGAAAGACGGAAGGAATGAAAGAAAGAATGAAGCAAAGCAAAGAGCCACCAAAGTAGGAATGGAGGAATGAAAAGAAAGCAGGCCTGGAAAGTGACAAAAATGAAAAGAGAAAAGAAAGCCGTGATTAGAGAACGGAAGGAAGGAAAGCAAGCCGGGAAGACGAGGAAACGCAGGAAAGAAGCAGGCCAAGGATGAACGAGTGCAGGGGCTGAGGGGGGCCGATGGAAGGAAGGAAAAAGGCAGGGCTGGAAGAACGAACAGAGTCAACGCAGGGGGAAAATGACACCGAACGGAAGGAAGAAAAGGGAACCGGGAAGAAGGACAGAGGGACCCCCCGACGAAAGAAAGACGGGATGAAATAGGGAAGAAGAAGTGAACGGACGAGGGCGCGAGTCAAGTACGGAGATCAGCACGGAAGAAAGGAAGTTGGGGTTCGGGCAGGGGGAGATGGTCTCCGACATGTCCCCCCCAGGTCCATTGTGGCTTATTGCATGGGGGTGGGAGGGAAGGGCAATGGGGCAGCCCTGCCTGCCAGCGGAGAGCGCCCCCTGCTGAGCCCCCCGCCCCGCTCCCTGCCCCACTGCGCCCCCCAGCGCCGCCCTGGGGCCAGCCCTGCCTGCCAGCGGAGAGCGCCCCCTGCTGAGCCCCCCGCCCCACTCCCTGCCCCACAGCGCCCCCTAGTGCCGCCCTGGGGCCAGCCCTGCCTGCCAGGAGAGAGCGCCCCCTGCCGAGCCCCCCGCCCCGCTCCCTGCCCCACCGCACCCCCTAGCCCTGCCCTGGGGCCAGCCCAGCCTGCCAGCGGAGAGCGCCCCCTGCTGAGCCCCCCGCCCCACTCCCTGCCCCACAGCGCCCCCTAGTGCCGCCCTGGGGCCAGCCCTGCCTGCCAGGAGAGAGCGCCCCCTGCCGAGCCCCCCGCCCCGCTCCCTGCCCCACCGCACCCCCTAGCCCTGCCCTGGGGCCAGCCCAGCCTGCCAGCGGAGAGCGCCCCCTGCTGAGCCCCCCGCCCCACTCCCTGCCCCACAGCGCCCCCTAGTGCCGCCCTGGGGCCAGCCCTGCCTGCCAGGGGAGAGCGCCCCCTGCCGAGCCCCCCGCCCCACTCCCTGCCCCACAGCGCCCCATAGCGCTGCCCTGGGGCCAACCCCGCCTGCCACGGGAGAGCGCCCCCTGCTGAGCCCCCCACCTGCTCCCTGCCCCACTGCACCCCCTAGTGCCGCCCTGGGGCCAGCCCTGCCTGCCAGGAGAGAGCGCCCCCTGCCGAGCCCCCTGTCCCATTCCCTGCCCCACAGCACCCCCTAGTGGGCTGCTTCTGTATTCTGTCCTCTGCCAGCCCTTGGCCGGGGGGGTCGGCAGCCCCCGGTAATTGGATTGTGGCAGGAAGGGAGTAAAGCCGCTTTGGGAGGCTACGTAAGGAGATCAGAGAGAGCGGGTGAGAACATCCCCCCCCCCGCCGGTGCCCCTCACTCCTGACCCACAGCCCCCCGCTAGCCCAGCCCTGCCTCCCCCCCGCCCTGCCGGTGCCCCTCACTCCTGACCCACAGCCCCCCAGGATATCCCAGCCCTGGGCTCCCTCCAGCCCTCCCGACACCCAGCCTGTCCTAAATGCCTGAATGCAACACCCCAAATCCATTAGCGGGGTGCAGTGAGAGAACACCCCAAAACTGCCAATGATCCGGCGGGGGTGAAATGAACCCTTATGTGTCACCGCACTCCAGACCCCCCCCAAAAAGGAGCCCCCACAAATTCCAAGCTGTTCCCCAAGGCCCCCCGATCACCTCCCTCCCCCTCCGCCCCCCCTCTCTCTGTACCCCAACATATCCAGGCTTCCACCCCAAAAGAAGCCTCCAAAGCCCCCCAGATCCAACTCTGGAACCATTCGCCCTGCCAAACTGAACTCCCCAAAGGTTATTCCACGCCCCCTAGGGCGCCCCCCAAGAAACTGGATCCCCTGTTTCATAACAACCCCCCAAGTTTTTATCCTGTGCCCTACACTGAACCCCCAAAGCATCCTCACATCTCATACAGCACCCAGAAAATCTCATCCCACATCGACCCCCCCATATTTATTATCCGCCCTAACTGCCTGCCCCCCAATTTCATCCCAGCCCCCACATCGCACCCCCCAAAGTTTGCACCCAGCCCCCAGATCAATCCCCTCAACCATTCCAATGCCTTATCCCCCTAAGTTCAAGCTGCACCCCTCAAATTGAGCCCTGGGCCGAGCTGTCCCCCCCCATCTCTGCAGGAACCCCACAAACCTCTCCTTGGGTTTGAGATGCCAGCTTAGAAATCCTCACCCCCACCCTGTCCTGCCTCCCCTCCCCTCAGCCAGGATCTCTGCCCCCCATAACTGGGGTCTGACCCCCACCCCCATTATAAATACCTCGCCATGGGGCGGATGGAAGCTGAGCAGGGAGGGGCGGCTGGGGGGCGCGGGGGTCGTGCATGGGGGTGGGGGGAGGGAGGGAGCAGGAGTGGGGTACAGAGCGAGGAAGAGACACACACACAGACACCCACACCCACAAAAACACACCCATGGCCAGACACCCACCCACACGCCCAGACACACACACACACAGAGACATCCTCCTGACACACACACAAAAACACACCCAGACACCCACCCCCACACAAAAACACACCCATGCCCAGACACACACACACACACACACACACACACATCCTCCTGACACACACACACACAAAAACACACACGCACCCAGACACACACACACACACACACACAGACATCCACACCCACACACAGAAAAACACACACATGCCTGGACACACACACACACCCAAACACCCAGACACACACACACAGACATCCTCCTGACACACACACAAAAACACACACACACACAGACATCCTCCTGACACACACACACACAAACACACACACACACACAGACATCCTCCTGACACACACACAAAAACACACACACACACACACAGACATCCTCCTGACACACACACAAAAACACAGACGCACCCAGACACACACACACACAAACACACCCAGACACCCACACACAGAAAAACACACACATGCCCAGACACCCACACACACACACGCCCAAACACCCAGACACACATACACACACACACATCCTCCTGACACACACACACACACAAACACACATGCACCCAGACACACACACACACACAGACATCCTCCTGACACACACACACACACACACAAAACACACCCAGACATCCACACCCACACACAGAAAAACACAGACATGCCTGGACACACACACACACCCAAACACCCAGACACACACACACAGACATCCTCCTGACACACACACAAAAACACACACACACACACAGAGACATCCTCCTGACACACACACACACAAAAACACACACGCACCCAGACACACACACACAGACATCTTCCTGACTCACACACACACACAAACACCCACACACAGAAAAACACACACATGCCCAGACACACACACACACACACACACAGACACCCCCCACACACAAAAACACACACACACACACTATGTATACACACACCATGTACACACACACTATGTATACACACAACACACCATGTATACACACAGATAGACACACACACAATGTACACACAGCACAACATGCATACACACAGCTAAACACAAAAAATGCACACACACACACCATGTATAAACACCTCTACACACACACACAATGTACACCCACAGCTAGACATGCATGCAACGTACACACAGCTACACACAATATATACACACAGACAACACACACACGCAATGACACAAAGTGTACACCCACAGCTACACAAAACACAGACACCTAGACGCACATTCATCCCCAGAGCTACGTCCAGCAGATCCACACACACACACAATGAGAGACACACAGTGTACACACCCAGCCAGACCCACACTCAATGTGAGATCTACACGAGGCTTATACACACCCCACCCACACAAAATGTGATGTACAGTGTAAACATTTTTAAGAAAGGGGAAAAAAGTGATCCGGGGAATTGTAGGTTAGTTCGACATCTGTCGTATGCAAGGTCTTGGAAAAAATTTGGAAGGAGAAGGTAGTTAAGGACATGGGAGTCAATGGTCAATGGGACAAAATACAACATGGTTTTACAACAGGTAGATGGTGCCAAACCAACCCGATCTCCTTCGAGAAAGTAACAGATTTTTTTTGACAAAGGAAACGCAGTGGATCTAATTGACCTAGATTTCAGTACGGCGTTTGATACCGTGCCACACGGGGAATTATTAGTTAAATTGGATAAGATGGGGATCAATAGGAAAATTGAAAGCTGGATAAGGAATTGGTTAAAGGGGAGACCACAACGGGTCCTACTGAAAGGTGAACTGCCAGGCTGGAGGGAGGTCACCAGTGGAGTTCCTCAAGGATCGGTTTTGGGACCAATCTTTTTATCACTGACCTCGGCACAAAAAGCGGGAGCGCGCTAATAAAGTTTGCGGCTGATACAAAGCTGGGAGGTCTTGCCAATTCAGAGAAGGACCGGGATATCCTACAGGAGGATCTGGGTGACCTTGTAAACTGGAGTAATAGTAATAGGATGAAATTTAATCGTGAGACGTGTAAGGTCATGCATTTAGGGATTAATAACAAGAATTTTAGTTATAAGCTGGGGACGCATCAACTAGAAGTAACGGAGGAGGAGAAGGACCTTGGAGTATTGGTTGATCATAGGATGACTCTGAGCCGCCAATGTGATATGGCCGTGAAAAAAGCTAATGCGGTCTTGGGATGCATCAGGCGAGGTATTTCCAGTAGGGATAAGGAGGTTTTAGTACCGTTATACAAGGCCCTGGTGAGACCTCACCATGAATACTGTGTGCAGTTCTGGTCTCCCCTGTTTAAGAAGGATGAATTCAAACGGGAACAGGTACAGAGAAGGGCTACGAGGATGATCCGAGGAATGGAAAACTTGTCTTATGAAAGGAGACTCAAGGAGCTTGGCTTGTTTAGCCTAACTAAAGGAAGGCTGAGGGGAGATACGATTGCTCTCCATAAATATATCAGAGGGATAAATACCGGAGAGGGAGAGGAATTATTTAAGCTCAGTACCAATGTGGACACAAGAACAAATGGATATAAACTGGCCATCGGGAAGTTTAGACTAGAAATTAGACGAAGGTTTCTAACCATCAGAGGAGTGAAGTTCTGGAACAACCTCCCAAGGGGAGCAGTGGGGGCAAAAGACCTATCCGGCTTCAAGATTAGACCCGATACGTTTATGGAGGAGATGGTACGATGGGATAACATGGTTTTGGCAATTAAATATTCACGGTAAATAGGCCCGACGGCCTGTGATGGGACGTTCGATGGGGTGGGATCTGAGTTACTACAGAGAATTCTTTCCTGGGTGGCTGGCTGGTGAATCTTGCCCACATGCTCAGGGTTCAGCCGATCGCCATATCTGGGGTCGGGAAGGAATTTTCCTCTAGGGCAGATTGGAAGAGGCCCTGGGGGTTTTTCGCCTTCCTCTGCAGCGTGGGGCCCGGGTCACTTGCTGGAGGATTCTCTGCTCCTTGAAGTCTTTAATCCACGATTTGAGGACTTCACTAGCTCAGAGACAGGTGTGAAGTTTGTTTTTGTAGGAGCGGGTGGGTGAAATTCTGTGGCCTGCGCTGTGCAGGAGGTCGGACTCGATGATCCTAATGGTCCCTTCGGACCTAAATATCTATGAAACACGCACACACTGAGAGACGGACAAGCTGCCCACTGACACACACTACACACACATGGAGACATGTGCACCGCAAGACACCGGGACCCACACAGAAAGACACAATGCTCGCACATACAAATGTACACACTCACACACCTCTCTCCCAAGGCAGACCCCCCCACCACCACAAATACTCCCCAGTGGACCCATTGCCCGAGTTCTGCCCGACCAACTTGTGTGGGGATTTCCACACAAGCCCCCAACCCGACGTACTGCCCCCTACAGCCACACAGCGGCAGCTCTGACCCACCAGCCCCAACTCCCCTCCCAGAGCAGGGGAGAGAACCCAGGAGTCCTGGCTCCCAGCCCCCCCTGCTCTGACCCACCAGTCCCCACTCCCCTCCCAGACCCGGGGAGAGAACCCAGGAGTCCTGGCTCCCAGGCCCCGCTGCTCTAATCCACCCGCCCCCACTCCCCTCCCACAGCAGGGGAGAGAACCCAGGAGTCCTGGCTCCCAGGCCCCGCTGCTCTAACCCACCCGCCCCCACTCCCCTCCCAGAGCTGGGGAGAGAACCCAGGCATCCTGGCTCCCAGCCCCACCGGTCTAACCCATCCGCCCGCACTCCCCTCCCAGAGCAGGGGAGAGAACCCAGGAGTCCTGACTCCGAGGCCCCCTGCTCTAACCCACCCGCTCCCACTCCCCTCCCAGAGCTGGGGAGAGAACCCAGGCGTCCTGACTCCCAGGCCCCCTGCTCTAACCCACCTGCCCCCACTCCCCTCCCAGAGCTGGGGAGAGAACCCAGGCGTCCTGGCTCTCAGCCCCACCGGTCTAACCCACCCGCCCACACTCCCCTCCCAGAGCAGGGGAGAGAACCCAGGAGTCCTGACTCCCAGGCCCCCTGCTCTAACCCACCCGCCCCCACTCCCCTCCCAGAGCTGGGGAGAGAACCCAGGCGTCCTGGCTCCCAGCCCCACCGGTCTAACCCACCCGCCCGCACTCCCCTCCCAGAGCAGGGGAGAGAACCCAGGCGTCCTGGCTCCCAGCCCCACTGGTCTAACCCACCCACCCGTACGCCCCTCCCAGAGCTGGGGAGAGAACCCAGGCGTCCTGGCTCCCAGCCCCCCCTGCTCCCCTCCCAGACCCGGGGAGAGAACCCAGGAGTCCTTGTTGCTGGTTTTCTCCTGGTGACTAGTAAATAGTGCTGCGTGTGTGAATTATCCCTCCACAACATGAGTGCGCTCGCACACACCCAGGGGCACACTCAGATACACTCGACACAGACATTCCCCAACCTACACACCCTGGGAAACACACGGCCACACACAGTGCGTCTGACACCCCCAGGCAACGACACCCTCGCACTGAGCTACACCGTGACACACCTGATGGGACACGTCTGACACACACACTCAGATACACAACTGACCCACCCCCTGGGAAACACTCACGCTGAGATACATAATGCCACAGCCTGTGACACACCTCTCACACACACACACTAAGATACACACTTACGCGTTGAAAGAGACACACACAGGGATCGACTAATGCACACTCTCTCACACACACCCCTTAAGAAACACACATACATGGACTCACAAACACACAGCCACACCCACTGAGATGCACACGCAGACACTGACAGCAAGATACACATTAACACACACCCGATGATACACAGACTGACAACCCCAACACACCCCCAGCCACATCCTCCAACACAAATGCACTGATATACTCAGACCCACACGCACAGATCCACAAACACACACACACACACGCAGACTGACAAATGCACGCCCGGATGCACAAACACACACACAGACCCACAAACACACACGCACTGATATACTCAGACCCACACGCACAGATCCACAAACACACACACACACGCAGACTGACAAATGCACGCCCGGACGCACAAACACACACACAGACCCACAAACACACACGCACTGATACACACTGACCCACACGCACAGATCCACAAACACACACACACACACAGACTGACAAATGCACGCCTGGATGCACAAACACACACACAGACCCACAAACACACACGCACTGATATACTCAGACCCACACGCACAGATCCACAAACACACACACACAGACTGACAAATGCACACCCGGACGCACAAACACACACACAGACCCACAAACACACACGCACTGATATACTCAGACCCACACGCACAGATCCACAAACACACACACACACACGCAGACTGACAAATGCAGGCCCGGACACACAAAACACACACACAGACCCACAAACACACACGCACTGATACACACTGACCCACACGCACAGATCCACAAACACACACAGACTGACAAATGCAGGCCCGGACGCACAAACACACACACAGATCCACAAACACACACGCACTGATATACTCAGACTCACACGCACAGATCCACAAACACACACACACACGCAGACTGTCAAATGCAGGCCCGGACGCACAAACACACACACACTGATATACTCAGACCCACACGCACAGATCCACAAACACACACACACACACAGACTGACAAATGCATGCCTGGATGCACAAACACACACACAGACCCACAAACACACACGCACTGATATACTCAGACCCACACGCACAGATCCACAAACACACACACACATGCAGACTGACAAATGCAGGCCCGGACGCACAAACACACACACAGACCCACAAACACACACGCACTGATATACTCAGACCCACACGCACAGATCCGCAAACACACACACACGCAGAGTGACAAATGCACGCCCGGACGCACAAACACACACACAGACCCACAAACACACACGCACTGATACACACTGACCCACACAGTCACAGAGAGCTAGTGACACACACACCCTGGCACACGAGAGCGGGTCTCTCACACACAGGTCCACACCAACACACACACAGATCTACGGAGATTCACACACACAGCATCACCTAGAGCCACTGACTCACACACACAGAGTGACACACCCAGATCCACTCACAGACACACAAATCCATTCACACACACCTCACACAGTGATACACGAATCCACTCACACGCACACAGAGCGACATACACAGATCCAGTCACACCCACACACAGAGTGACACATCCACATCCACACACACCCAGATCCACTGAGAAGCCCACTCCCAGACAGCCAGCACCCCGACACACCCGCACACAGCGACACATCCAGATCCACTGACACACAAACACAAATCCACTGATACACACGCAGCGACACACCCAGATCCGTTCTCACATGCACAGTGACACACAAATCCACTCTCTCTCTCTGTCACACACACACACACACAGAGTGACACACAAATCCACTCACACACAGAGCGACACACCCAGATCCACTCTCTCTCTCTCTCACACACACACACACACAGTGACACACAAATCCACTCACACACAGCGACAAACACAGATCCACTGACACACACAGCGACACACCCAGATCCATTCTCACACACTCCGTGACACAAAAATCCACATACACACAGCGACACACCCAGATCCATTCTCTCTCTCTCACACACACACAGTGATTCACCAATCCACTCTCACACACAGCGTGACACACCCAGATCCACTCACACGGACACAGCGACACACCCAGATCCATTCTCACACACTCCGTGACACAGAAATCCACACATACACAGTGTGACACACCCAGATCCACTCACACACATACAGTGACACACCCAGATCCACTCACACGGACACAGCGACACACCCAGATCCACTCTCTCTCTCTCACACACACACACAAACACACACAGTGACACACAGCGACAAACACAGATCCACTGACACACACAGCGACACACCCAGATCCATTCTCACACACTCCGTGACACAAAAATCCACATACACACAGCGACACACCGAGATCCATTCTCTCTCTCTCTCTCACACACACAGTGATTCACCAATCCACTCTCACACACAGAGCGACACACCCAGATCCACTCACACAGAGACAGCGACACACCCAGATCCATTCTCACACACTCCGTGACACAGAAATACACACACACACAGCGTGACACACCCAGATCCATTCTCTCTCTCACACACACACAGAGCGTGACACACCCAGATCCACTCACACGGACACAGCGACACACCCAGATCCATTCTCTCTCTCTCTCTCACACACACACACACACAGTGATTCACCAATCCACTCTCACACACGGAGCGACACACCCAGATCCACTCTCTCTCTCACACACACAAACACACACAGTGACACACCCAGATACACACACACACAGTGACACAGAAATCCACTCACACACAGCGACACACCCAGATCCACTCACATGGACACAGCGACCCACCCAGATCCACTCACACGGACACAGCGACACACCCAGATCCATTCTCACACACTCCGTGACACAGAAGTCCGCTCACACACAGCGTGACACACCAGGATCCACTCACACACACACAGTGACACACCCAGATCCATTCTCACACACTCCGTGACCCATAAATCCACACACACAGCGTGACACACCCAGATCCACTCACACACACACAGTGACACACCCAGATCCACTCACACGGACACAGCGACACACCCAGATCCATTCTCTGTCTCTCTCTCTCTCACAGACACACACAGTGATTCACCAATCCACTCTCACACACGGAGCGACACACCCAGATCCACTCTCTCTCTCTCACACACAAACACACACAGTGACACACCCAGATACACACACACACAGTGACACAGAAATCCACTCACACACAGCGACACACCCAGATCCACTCACACGGACACAGCGACACACCCAGATCCACTCACACGGACACAGTGACCCACCCAGATCCATTCTCACACACTCCGCGACACAGAAATCCACACACACACAGGGTGACACACCCAGATCCACTCACACGGACACAGCGACCCACAGATCCACTCTCTCTCTCTCACACACACACACAAACACACACACACAGTGACACACCCAGACCCACTCACCCACCCACCCACAGTGACACCTCCAGACCCACTGAGACGCCCACTCCCAGAAAGCCAGCGCCCCCCTGTCCCCGCGACACACTCGCACGCAGGGGAGGAATTGGGGGAGCGGGTGTGTCGAGGGGGGGCAGGGCTGGGCCGGTGACCCCCTGTGCTGGCCGGGCGCCCCCTGCCCTCCCTTCCTACCTTCATGGGGGAGACGTGGGAGTGGGACACGTAGCCGTGGACGTTCTCGATCTGGGACAAGTTCTTCTCCGAGACGTGGACGAGCTCGGGGGCCTTTACCTGGTTGGGGAGATGCGCCGGGCTCTGCTCCAGGGGCGGGCTGTCCTCATCTTGGTAGCGATATTTCTGGGGGGGGCGACAAGCGTGCGGTGAGCACCCCCTGCTGGCCCCCCCCGCCCCGCAGCCCCCCCTGCTGGGCCCCTTCTGCTGACCCCCCTCTGCCCTGCGGTGCCCCCTGCTGGCCCCCTTCTACTCCACTGCATCCCCTGCTGGCCCCTCTCTGCCCTGCAGCACCCCCAGCTGGCCCCTCTGTGCCCCCTGCCAGGTCCCTTCTGCCCCACTGCACCCTCTGCCAGGCCCCCTCTGCCCCGTGGCGCCCCCTGCTGGCCCCTCTGCCCCCCCTTTCTGGGCCCCCCTTGCCCTGCAGCACCCCCTGCTGGCTCCCTTCTGCCCTGCGGTGCCTCCTCCTGCCAAGTGACGCCCCCTGCCGGCCCCTTTCTGCCCCACGGCGCCCCTTGGCATCCTCTGTCAACCCCCTCTGCCTCACGGCTTCCTCTGCTGGCCCCCATCTACCCCACAGTGCCCCCTGCTGGCCCACTTCTGCCCAGCAGCACTCCCTGCTGACCCCTATCTGCCCCACAGCACCCCCTGCTGGCCCCATCTGCCCTGCGGCGTCCTCTGCTGGCCCCCTTCTGCCCTGCAGTGCCTCCTCCTGCCAAGTGGTGCCCCCTGCTGGCCCCTTTCTGCCCCACAGCGCCCCTTGGCATCCTCTGTCGACCCCCTCTGCCCCACAGCGTCCTCTGCTGGCCCCCATCTACCTCACAGTGCCCCATGCTGGCCCCCTTCTGGCCCGTGGAGCCCCCTGCTGGCCTCCCTCTGCTCCGCACTGCATGGTGCCCCTGCTGGCCCCCCTCCGCCCCCTGTCACACAGCGACCCCCGCTGGGCTTCCTGCCTCCCCTCCAACATACAGCGCCTCCTAGTGCTGCAATTGGATAGTGGGGTTCAGCACGGACTCAGTGGGACAGCGCCCCACACCCCCCCGGACTCACACACACACACTCCCAGATGCTCTAAACACACAGCCTATCACACTAAAACACCCCAACATCTCCACAGCGACAAAGACACCCCTTCCCCTCGGCCCCTCCCTGCCCCCCCAAATCGCCGGCGCCCCCACCAAGCACCCTTTTACCACAGGGAGGGGGGTTTACACCCCAGTTCTAATCTGCACTTAAAATAGCGGGGTTCAACCGCCCTGCCTAGAGTCACTATCGGGGGGGGGGAGCCGCCATTGTGCCCGGCGCTGCACAGAGTGAGAGACACCCCATGCCCTGAACAGCTCACATTCTAAATAGACAGCCGGTGGGATGGGAAACTGAGGCAGGGAACTTGCCCCTGGTTACACGACAAGCCAGAAGTAGAGCTGGGATTGGCACCCCAGCTTCCTGAACCCCAGACTGGTGGGGTTCAGGACACCCTAAAGAACCAGGTATCATCAGTCGACACTTTGAGTCTCCCCCGGTTTTGAATCCCCCTTGCGAAAAAACACCACGCAGTAGAGAGCCAGAAAATGTATCCCGAGCGGGAGCTCAGGGCTTCCGCGGGAGTTAGCTCATTATTTTGTTAATGAAGCAAACGGGCCCAACATAATTAGCATTGTTCCCCACCGGAAAACTTCCATGGACAATGAATCAGGGAAACTGGTTTGAACCGTTCGCAAAATGAGACCCAACCCGGCCATCCACCCTCCGTAATGTTCTCTGGCATGCCACGCTGGGGGCAAACACGGCCACATGGATTTTGCTAGGCCTGCAAAATCAACCCTCGCCATTTTCCTATGCTGTAAGAAAGCGTAAATTTGTCCCGAGCGAGAGCTCAGGCCCCTCTCTGGAGTTAGCTCGTTATTTTGTTAATTAAGAAGAAGAGACAAAATCATTAGTGCTCTTTTTCATAAGCGAATCCTCTCACCCAACAACCAACAGGTCAACCCATTTTCGGTGGCTTAGGACTGGGATACAACCCAGCTGTCGGCCCCCGGCAATGGTCCCTGCATATGAAATTGGGGGCCAACAGGATGGATATTCCCAGTCTGGGGACATTGAGTCTCACCATTTTTGGACCATATCGACCTTAAAAACTCTGTACAGTGGAGAGCCAGAAATCTGGATCTTGGGTCTTCCCGGAGTGAGCGTGTTCTTTGGCTCGTTAACACAAGACGAGAAAAATAACGAACAGAGTGCATCATACCTGAATTCTACCCCGCAACGGTTCTCGGATAATATGGGAACCGGCATCGTGATGCCGAATAGAAGGATAGAGTACACAGGTGCATGCCCAAGTCTTTTTGTAAGAAGGGAAGGGAGCCGTTTGTCAGACCCCACCCAATATCCTGCATTCTTTGGAAAGCTAATCGCTAATTTTTGAAGACTAAGAGAGAGCTGAGTCCTTCTGAAATTCCAGCCCGGCTAATTTCAACACAAACCAGCGTCCAACAAACGGAAAACCACACACGTAGACCAGCTGACCCCATTTGGCAAGCCGCCACTCACGGCAAAGACCACTCAACGCAACGATGCCAACAGAAGTCTGACTCAATGCAGAGACGACCCAACACAAACTCCAGTACCAAGATGACCCAACATGAAGAGGACCCAACGCAAGGACAACTCAGCATGAAGATGATCAACCAACAAGGCGGAAGATTGAATTTACAGGGCTCAAGGAGTCCAATGCTAGTCAACATCTGTGTCAATGATCTGGAGGAAAATGATGGGGAATTCATAGATCAATAGGCCTGAAGAGACCTTTAGATCATCTAATCTGACCTCCTGTGTAATGCAGGCCATTGAATTTCCCCCAGTTCCCCCTGTATTGAGCCCAATAACTTGTGTTTAGCTAAAGCAATAAGGTTGAACAAGGACAAGTGCAGAGTCCTGCACTCAGGACGGGAGAATCCCAGGCACCGCTACAGACTAGGGACCGAATGCCTCGGCAGCAGTTCTGCAGAAAAGGACCTAGGGGTGACAGTGGACGAGAAGCTGGATATCAGTCAGCAGTGTGCCCTGGTTGCCAAGAAGGCCAACGGCATTTTGGGATATATACGTAGGGGCATTGCCAGAAGATCGAGGGACGTGATCGTCCCCCTCTATTCGGCATTGGTGAGGCCTCATCTGGAGTACTGTGTCCAGTTTGGGGCCCCACGCTACAAGAAGGATGTGGAAAAATTGGAGAGAGTCCAGCGAAGGGCAACAAAAATGATTAGGGGGCTGGGGCACATGACTTACGAGGAGAGGCTGAAGGAACTGGGATTATTTAGTCTGCAGAAGAGAAGAGTGAGGGGGGATTTGATAGCTGCTTTCAACTACCTAAAGGGGGGTCCCAAAGAGGATGGATCTAGACTGTTCTCAGTGGTAGCTGATGACAGAACAAGGAGCAATGGTCTCACGTTGCCGTGGGGGAGGTCTAGGTTGGATATTAGGAAAAACTTTTTCACGAGGAGGGGGGTGAAGCACTGGAATGGGTTCCCCAGGGAGGTGGTGGAATCTCCATCCTTAGAGGTTTTTAAGGCCCGGCTTGACAAAGCCCTGGCTGGGATGATTTAGTTGGGGATGGGTCCTGCTTTGAGCAGGGGGTTGGACTAGATACCTCCTGAGGTCCCTTCCAACCCTGATCTTCTATGAGTCTATGAAAGCATCTTCCAGAAAGAGCATCACTGGAAGCCATCAGGAGATGGCGAATCCACCCCTTCCCTTGGGAGTTGGTTCCAATGGCTACTCCCCCTGACTGTTAAAAATCAGTGCCTTATTCCCTGTTTGAATTTGTCGAGCTTTCACTTGTAGCCTTGGTTTTAGTTCTACCTGTCTCCCCCAGGTTCAAGAGCCCTTTGGTACTTTGGATTTTGATCCCTGTAACCAGGTCACCCCACAATTGTTCTTTTCGGAAAAGCTAAACAGAGGGAGCACCTTCAGTGTAAGGCATCTTCTCCAATCTGCTGATCATCTTTCTGGCTCTTCTCTAAGCTTCTGTGCGGCCAAATCACAGCACCTGTTCTTGGTTTCTGCCCAACTTGCCCTCCAATCCAGTTCCCTCTGTGTAAGGGTCCTCCTCTTTGCTATCCACGCCACCAGTGGTTGGACCATCTGGTGACTCTCCAAATCAGCATAAAGATGACCCAACACAAAGACCACCCAAAGCGATGACCCAATATGAAGATGACCCAATGCAATGGTGAGTCAGCACAAAGACCACCCCACACAAAGACCCAGTGCAAAGATAACGCAAAGACCACCAAACGCAGACCCAACATAAAGACGACCCAACGCAACAGAGCAAAGACCAACCAGCACAGGGATCTAATGGAAAGATAATGCAAAGATCACCCGACGCAAAGACCCAACACAGGGACAACCCATTGCAGAGGTAACTCAGTGCAAAGACCCAACACAAATATGACCCGAAGTGTCCCGCCTAAAACCTCCTTTTAGAGTTTTTGACAAACTGTTTTCCCGTCTCCCCTGCTTCTCATGGGAAAGTTCAATGTTTTATTGGAAAACTCAATGCCCAGACTCTGAAAAAATTGGCCGGGGGGGGGCGGGGAATGCTGCCACAGTAGCTCATGAGAGTTGGCGTTCAGGTGCTATTTCTCCCATGATGCACCACAGTGAGGGCCATCCATGATGGCATGGGAAGAGGGGGGGAAACGCGGTGCATTGTGGGAGATATATCCAGCCAGGGAGGAGGGGCTAAAGAGGAGCATGGGCCCTGTCATCAACAGCTCCCAGGAAGAATTTCCGAATTGAAACAACAACGCAAGGACTGTGGTAAGGTCATGCCGGATAAAAAAGAGAAGCATTACACCTAATTGGCAGACAAGATAATGAAGACTTGGGCTATTCCACCCATCCCGTCCTTTAGGGGTTCTTAAAAGAAAAGACTTTGGGGGAGAAATCTGCCGACAAACACTGCAGCAAACTTCACCATCATGGAGGCCGACCCACCATCTCCTAGGACCCATAACTCTGTTGGGTTTGCGAGATCAAAGTGAAGAAAACCATACAAACCGACTACCTGACCCCATTCCCCAAGCTGCAACCCAACAAAAAGACGGCCCAACACAAAGGCCACCTAACACAAGGACAACCCAATGCAACGACCCAACATAAGGATGACCCACCACAAAGACAAATCAATGCAAAGACGACCCAACACTAAGATGACCCAACACAAGGAGGGTCCAACGCAAAGACAACCCAACACAAAGACCCAACATAAGCATGACCCAACACAGAGACAACCCAATGTGAAGACAACCCAACACAAAAATGACCCAATACAAAGACCCAATGTAAAGACAACCCAACACAATGACCCAACATAAGGATGGCCCAATGCAAAGACAACCCAATGTGAAGATGACCAAAAACAAAAACCCATTGCAAAGACGACCCAATGCAAAGGTGACCTACTGCAAGGACAACTCAATGCAAGGACAACCCAACACAAAGACAACCCAACACAAAGACCCAACATAAGCATGACCCAACACAGAGACAACCCAATGTGAAGACGACCCAACACAAAAATAACTCAACACAAAGATCCAATGCAAAGACAACCCAACACAAAGGTGAGCCAACGCAAAGTCCCAAAATAAAGATGACCCAACACAAAGATGACCCAATACAACCCCTACTGTCTTCTCGGTTCCCAGGATCTATTCATAGCACCATTAGCCCCACAAGATCAGAGTGAAGAAACAACACAAACATACTAGCCGACCCCATTCCTCAAGTGGCCACCCAAGGGAAAGACCACCCGAGGCAAACACCCAACACCATAGGTGCTGACTTTCTAATGTGCCGGGGTGGAGAGGTGCTCCCCCTGGCTCTGCCCCAGGCCCTCCTCTACTCCACCCCTTCCCCCAAGACCACACCCCTACCCTGCCTCTTCCCAACCCCGCCCTGCCTCTTCCTGCCCCATTACATCCCCTCCCATGGGCACACCCCGTCCCTGCTCCTCCCCCTCCACCCCAGCGCGTCCTGCAAGCCGTGGAACAGCTGATCCGCAGCAGGCGGGAGGCGATAGGAGGAGGGCAAGGCGCTGATTGGCAGGGCCACCGGTGGACGGGAGGCGCTGGGGTGGGGGGAAGCTGATGGAGGGCTGCTGGTGGGTGCTCAGCACCCACCTTTTCCCCCCCATGGTTTCTCCAGCGGTGGAGCACCCACAAAGTCCGCGCCTATGCCCAACACAACACATTGACCTGCCCCATCCGGGCCAAGAGACGGACCCAGAGGGAAGGAACAGAACAGGGAATCATCAAGTGATCCATCCCCTGTCGCCCATTCCCACCTTCTGGCAAACAGAGGCCAGGGACACCATCCCTGCCCAGCCTGGCTAGTAGCCATCGATGGACCCATCCTCCAAGAACTTCTCTAGTTCTTTTTTGACCCCTGTTCTAGCCCTGGCCTTCACAACATCCTCTGGCGAGGAGTTCCCCAGGTTGACTGTGTGTTGCGTGAAGAAATACTTCCTTTTGTGTGTTTCATTCCAGCCACGAGGCTGCAAGTGAGAGGCATTTTCTCTCCTCGCTGGCCATTTCCCTCCCCCTCCTGTGCGGGTTTGTCTTGTTTTGGCCTCACAGGAAACGGGATCGGACTTTAGCTCCAGCCCGGCTCAATCTTCTGCGTGTTCCCCCAAAAGGACAGTTATTACTATCTTTAATCCCGGCTAAAAGACGGTCAGACAAGAGATTTTTTCCGGCTAAAGGGGCAGGGAACACGGGATGTTGGCAAAATTAAAGCCTTACTTAATACTCGACCTTGCCAGTGTTTCAACTGGTTTCCCAGCTTGTGAATAGAGGGGGTTTATCCGGGCGTTTGCTGGGGGGACAACGCAGGCCGGGGTTTTTGGACTCCTAAAGCTTCTCTCCGGCTGTTTAGTGGGGGGACAGTTTTGGGGTCACCTTAACCCCTTTGGGACCATCCGAATCAACGCCACCGATTCGCAGCGGATGGGGCCGGGCGCTACACAGACCCCCAGTGTGCAACAGGATAACGACACAAAGGGCTGGAGGGGAAACCGAGGCAGGGAGTCAGGGCAGAACCGAGAATTGGATTTCAAGGTCCTGATGCCCCTCCCAGAGCTGGGGAGAGAACCCAGGAGTCCTGGCTTCCAGCCCCTCCTGCTCTAACCCACCTGACCCCACTCCCCTCCCATAATACACATGAACCCCAAGAACTGCCCCCCCCTTCACACTCCATCTTTGATCTGCTGCCAGGACAGACGGAGAAGAGGGGAACCCCTAGGAGAAGGGAATGATGGGAAGGGGGCTGCAGGTCGGGAGTGAGGGGCAACGGCAGAGTTGGGGGGCCCGCGGCAGGGATAGCAAGGTCTCTCCCCCGCCCCCCACATTGGCCTGCCCCATGTGGTTCCCACCCAGCTTCCCTGGTCTCAGCGGATTAATTCCCTTAATCCCCAACGCGCAGGCCTCCAGGACAGGCTAAGGACACAGAAGCCAAGACTGAACACGGCTTGGAAACTGCCCTGCCCCCTAACCCAGCCCCACAGAGCCCCCGAACCCAGCCCCACAGAGCCTTCCAGCCTCCAGAGGCCCCTAACCCAGCCCCCAACCCAGCCCCCACAGCCCCTACCCCCTAACCCAGATCCCATAAGCCCTCTGCTCCAGCCCCACAGAGCCCCCCAGCCCAGCAGCCCCCAAACTCAGCCCTCCAGAGCCCTCCAACCTGGCAGGGAGGGGGGGGGGGAAGCTGGGGGTCAAATTCAATTTCCAGCCAGTATCCAGCATCTGACCCCAGTGACTTTCCTAAGAAACCGCCGCTCGGCCGGTACCCGTGTCCCAGCCGGACCGGTACCAGAAGCAGGCCCAAGCCGTCCCAGCCCCGGGCCCGGTCAGGCTCGGCTCCGTGTGCCCCGAGCCAACGCAGCGCCAGACCCCCAGACGGCAGGGTCACCCCAGAACCCGAACCCACCCGGATCAGAACCGGGGCCCTCAGCACATCCCCCCCGCGCCCCCCAGGGACCCAACTCCACCCCCCGCCTCGTTCCCCTCCAGGCTCACACTCCCCTCCGCCCAACTCCCCTGTTTTCCAGCCCCCCCCCACTCAAACCTGCACCCCCCCCAGATTCCAATTCACCCCCCTCTGCTCCGCTCCCCCCTCCCAGCCCAGCCCGGTCCCCTTCCCTTACAATCCACTGCCCACCCCCCCTCGCTGGGTCTCAGCCCCCCGACCCATCAGACTCCCCCCCCTTAGTCCCCCCCAAGGCCCCCCCCCGCGGTACCTTGCACCCAAACATCAGGGACAGGGTCCGGTTGCTGCAAATGACTTTGCATTGGCACACGACGGGGGGGAAGCACCCCAGCTTCCTGAAGGGGGGGGACACGGCGTTCAGCCCCATGGCTCCCCCCCCCCGGCTCCGCGGCGCCCCCTACCGGCCCTTCCCCCCCACGCCGGGGCGGGGCGGCCCCCCCCCCCCGCCCGCCGCCTCCCTCCCTCCCTCCCTCCCTGCGCCGGGCGCGGAGCCTCTGGTCGGTTCGGTGTCCTTCGAGTGATCTTCGCCCCCCCGCTCGCCCCCGCGGCCGGTCCTCCCCCCACAGCCCTCCCCTTCGGCCCTCCCCCTCCCCTCACTTCCTCCCCTTCCCTCCCTCCCTCCCCTTCAGCCCTCCCTGCTTCCCCCTCCCTCCCCTCACTTCTTCCCCCCCAGCCCTCCCCTTCATCCCTCCCCCCTTCACCCTCCCCCGCTTCTCCCTCCCTTCCCTCACTTCCTCCCCCCCAGCCCTCCCCTTCATCCCTCCCTCTCCCTCCCTGCTTCCCCCTCCCCTCCCTCCCTCCCCTTCATCCCTACCCCCCCAGCCCTCCTCTTCAGCCCTGCCCCCTTCCTCCTTCCGTCCCTCCCCCGCTCTGCCTTAATCTCTCTCCATCCCTCCGCCTCCCCCCACATCCCTCCCCCTTCCTCCTTCCCTCCATCCCCCTCCCCTCCTCCATCCCTTCCTCCTCCCCCCCCCGCCCCGCTCCCTGCCCCACAGCGCCCCCTAGCGCCGCCCTGGGGCCAATGAATGTCATGGTATTTCGAGACCTCAACCACCAGACTGGGTTCAGTAAATACACAGAGACAGAAGGAGGCATCCTTAAAGACGTCTAGGAGCTGTACGTCATGGACAATAGACAGAGAGTGTGGGTCTGGGGATGGACACCTAGATAGATGGGGCATAGGGGGATGGATGGATAGATAGAGGGGGCATATGGGGACAGATAGAGAGAGAGAGAGAGAGAGATAGACAGAGGGGGTGGATGGGGATAGATAGATAGAGAGGGAGGGAGGGAGGGGGTGGATGGGGATAGAGAGAGGGGGTGGATGGGGATGGATCGATAGATAGAGAGGGAGGGAGGGAGGGGGTGGATGGGGATAGATAGAGGGGGTATATGGGATCGATAGAGAGGGAGGGAGGGAGGGAGGGGGTGGATGGGGATAGATAGAGGGGGTGGATGGGGATGGATCGAGAGGGAGGGAGGGAGGGGGTGGATGGGGATGGATCGATAGAGAGGGAGGGAGGGAGGGGGTGGATGGGGATAGATAGAGGGGGTGGATGGGGATGGATCGATAAATAGAGAGGGAGGGAGGGAGGGGTGGATGGGGATGGATCGATAGGGAGGGAGGGAGGGAGGGAGGGAGGGAGGGGGTGGATGGGGATAGATAGGGAGGGAGGGAGGGAGGGGGTGGATGGGGATAGATAGAGGGGGTGGATGGGGATGGATCGATAGAGAGGGAAGGAGGGAGGGAGGGGGTGGATGGGGATAGATAGAGGGGGTGGATGGGGATGGATCGAGAGGGAGGGAGGGAGGGGGTGGATGGGGATAGATAGAGGGGGTGGATGGGGATGGATCGATAGAGAGGGAAGGAGGGAGGGAGGGGGTGGATGGGGATAGATAGAGGGGGTGGATGGGGATGGATCGAGAGGGAGGGAGGGAGGGGGTGGATGGGGATGGATCGATAGAGAGGGAGGGAGGGAGGGAGGGGGTGGATGGGGATAGATAGAGGGGGTGGATGGGGATGGATCGATAGAGAGGGAAGGAGGGAGGGGGTGGATGGGGATAGATAGGGAGGGAGGGGGTGGATGGGGATAGAGGGAGGGGGTGGATGGGGATGGATCGATAGGGAGGGAGGGAGGGATGCACCCCGTCCTGCACCCCAACCTCCTGCCCCAGCCCAGTGAGAGTGAGCGGCGGAGGGAAGGGGGATGGACTAAGTGGTGGGCGGGGCCCCAAGGAAGGAGTGGGCGGGGCCCCAAGGAAGGGGCGGGGCAAGGGCCTCGGTTTTGTGGCATCGGGAAATTGGCAGCCACCCCCCCCCGCTGGCCCCACAGCACCCCACCGTCACAGACCCAGGCAGCGTCACACTCGCTCCCCGGCGTTCGCCACCCGCCGCACGCTCACCCCGCCAAAGAACCGAGCCCACGGTGAGGGTCACCCACCCGTCTCTCTCTCCCTTTCAGCCCCCCAATATCTCCTGCAGCCAGAGATACACTCACACACGTACACACTCCTTGCCGCACAATCCTACTGACACAATGGGCCCCCCCACACACGCACACTCAGTTCCAGTAGTGCGCATCACAATCCCTCACAGACACACACACCCTGAGACAACCCCAGGTGCACAAACACACACACACACACACAACCTCAGCTCCACACACCCTGACACAATCCCAGCTCCACACACCCTGACACAATCCCAGGTATACACACATTGACACAATGCCTTCCATGTGTGCACACACCCTGACACAATCCCAGGTGCCCACACACACACACACACACACAACCTCAGCTACACACCCCCTGACACAATCCCAGGCGCACACACACCCCCTGACACAACCTCAGCTACACACACCCTGACACAATCCCAGCTACACAAACACACACACACAACCTCAGCTACACACACCCTGACACAATCCCAGGTGCACAAACACACACACAACCTCAGCTACACACACCCTGACACAATCCCAGCTACACACACACACACACACACACAATCCCAGCTCCACACACCCTGACACAATCCCAGCTCCACACACACACAACCTCAGCTACACACCCCGACACAATCCCAGCTACACACACCCCCTGACACAATCCCAGCTACACACACACACACACACACAACCTCAGCTACACACACCCTGACACAATCCCAGGTGCACAAACACACACACAACCTCAGCTACACACACCCTGACACAATCCCAGCTACACACACCCTGACACAATCCCAGGCACACACACACACACACACAATCCCAGCTCCACACACCCTGACACAATCCCAGCTCCACACACACACAACCTCAGCTACACACCCCGACACAATCCCAGCTACACACACCCCCTGACACAACCCCAGCTACACACACACACACGCACAACCTCAGCTACACACCCCCTGACACAATCCCAGGTGCCCACACACACACACATACACACACACAACCTCAGCTACACACCCCCTGACACAATCCCAGGCGCACACACACCCCCTGACACAACCTCAGCTACACACACCCTGACACAATCCCAGCTACACAAACACACACACACAACCTCAGCTACACACACCCTGACACAATCCCAGGTGCACAAACACACACACAACCTCAGCTACACACACCCTGACACAATCCCAGCTACACACACACACACACACACAATCCCAGCTCCACACACCCTGACACAATCCCAGCTCCACACACACACAACCTCAGCTACACACCCCGACACAATCCCAGCTACACACACCCCCTGACACAATCCCAGCTACACACACACACACACACAACCTCAGCTACACACACCCTGACACAATCCCAGGTGCACACACACACACACACACACACACACAACCTCAGCTACACACCCCCTGACACAATCCCAGGCACACACACACACACACACACACACACACACCCTCAGCTACACACACCCTGACACAATCCCAGGTGCACACACACACACACACACACAACCTCAGCTACACACACCCTGACACAATCCCAGGCGCACACACACACACACAATCCCAGCTCCACACACCCTGACACAATCCCAGCTCCACACACACACACAATCCCAGCTCCACACACACACACAATCCCAGCTACACACACCCCCTGACACAATCCCAGCTACACACACCCTGACACAATCCCAGGTGCACACACACACACGCACAACCTCAGCTACACACACCCTGACACAATCCCAGGTGCACACACACACACACACAACCTCAGCTACACACCCCCCGACACAATCCCAGACGCACACACACACACACACACACAACCTCAGCTACACACACCCTGACACAATCCCAGCTCCACACACCCTGACACAATCCCAGCTCCACACACACACACACAACCTCAGCTACACACCCCCTGACACAATCCCAGCTACACACACCCCCTGACACACCTGATGAAGTGAGCTGTAGCTCACGAAAGCTCATGCTCAAATAAATTGGTTAGTCTCTAAGGTGCCACAAGTCCTCCTTTTCTTTTTGCAAATCCCAGCTACACACACACACACATGCACAACCTCAGCTACACACACCCTGACACAATCCCAGGTGCACACACACACACACGCACCCCCTGCATCACAATCCCATAAACACTCACACACACATTCACACCAACACTATCCCCCCCACACACCAACACAATCCCAGGGTATGCGCACACCTCATAACACAATCCCTCCTGCACACACACACACAACTCAATATTAGACACCCACCCTGACCCACTCCCACACGTAGAAGGTGCATAGACCCCCCCCTTCAGGGCCCACAACACCCACCAGAGGTAGCACCCGCTCGAGTCGTCTCTGGGGGCACCTGTCCCTGTATGACCCCATGTCCCCATGATCTAGAACCAAGAGGTGCTCATCATGGTACTGTACAAAGCCCCAAAGACAGGGGGGTCCCCCTCCCTGGTCTCTCCGGCCACAGGATTAGCACAGGCAACCTATGAATCCATCACCAAAGGAGCCGCTCCAACTGACTCAGAGATACCCAAAATCCATTTAGGGGAGGCAAAACTACCCCTTGGGTTAGCACCGCTCACCATCACCCCCTTCCCCCCCTACTTAATTAACTAAACTAATCTAAATTGACTCCACATGGTCGCTTGAAGGGGGCCAGCTAATTAAACCTGTTTTGTTAACTGGCTACATCAATTCATTCATTAAAGGGTTTGTCTACATGGGAAATTAATCCGGATTAATGGAAAGTGGGAAATTAATTCAGATTAACAGGAAAACAGGTATTTAATCCCGAAGAAAGGACATTAGAAATTTACTGTGGATTAATGGAAGATGGGAATTTAATCCAAATTATGAGATGGTGGGAATTGAATCCTGATTTAGAGAAAGTGGGAGATGAATCAGATTAATTGATTGTGGGGATTTAATCTGGATTATCAAATGGTGGGAACTGAGACCTAACTATCAGAGGGTGGGAACTGAATCCATATGAATGGAAAGTGGGAATTGAATCCAGATTAACTGATTGTGGGGATTTAATCCACATTATCAAATGGTGAGAACTGAGACCTAACTATCAGAGGGTGGGAACTGAATCCATATGAATGAAAGGTGGGAATTGACTCCAGATTAACAGAAAGTGGGAGATGAATCCAGATTAACAGAAAGTGGGAGATGAATCCAGATTAACTGATTGTGGGGATTTAATCTGGATTACCAAACGGTGGGAACTGAGACCTAACTATCAGAGGGTGGAAACTGAATCCAACAGAACGGAAGGTGGGAATTGAATCTGAATGTTCAGAATGTGAGAACTGAATCCAGATTAAAGGAAGGTTGCAATTTAATTGTGATTAATTGAACGTGTGGATTGAATCCAGATCAATGACAGGTGATTTAACCCAGATTGACAGAAAGTGAGAAAATAATATGGATTATCAGAAAGTGTGATTTTAATCTGGATTAAGATCCAGCCATGTGAACAACACTCCCATGAATTTGGATTAGTATAATTCACTTCCAAAGCAGGACCAATCCCCAATTTTTGCCCCAGATCCCTAAATGGCCCCCTCAAGGATTGAACTCACAACCCTGGGTTTAGCAGGCCAACGCTCAAACCACCGAGCTATCCCTCCCCCCCTTGTCGTAAACCATCGAGGGAAATACAACCTAGATGGAGCTACTAGAAGGTGGGTGCAGAACTGGTTGGAAAACTGTTCCCAGAGAGGAGTTATCAGCAGTTCACAGTGGTGCTGGAAGAGCATAACAAGTGGGGTCCCGCAGGAATCGGTTCTGGTTCTGTTCAATATCTTCATCAGTGAGTTAGTTAATGGCATAAAGAGGGCACTTATAAAGTGTGCGGACGATACCCAGCTGGGAGGGGTGGCAAGTGCTTTGGAGGACAGGATTAAAATGCAAAACGATCTGGACAAACTGGAGAAATGGTCTGAAGTAAATCGGATGAAATTCAATAAGGACAAATGCAAAATACTCCACTTAGGAAGGAACAATCAGCTGCAGACATACAAACTGGGCAATGACTGCCGAGGAAGGACTACTGCGGAAAGGAATCTGGGGGTCATAGTGGACCACAAGCTAAGTATGAATCAGTGGAATAACCCTGTTGCAAAAAAAGCGAACGTCATTCTGGGCTGTTTTAGCAGGAGCATCGTAAGCCAGACACAAGAAGTCTCTGCTCCTTGAAGTCTTTAAACCACGATTTGAGGACTTCAATAGCTCAGACATAGGTGAGAGGTTTTTCGCAGGAGTGGTGGGTGAGATTCTGTGGCCTGGTCCCTTCTGACCTAAATATCTATGAATCTATGAAAAAGTAATTTTAAGGCCCGGCTCGACAAAGACAGTTACGCGGAGGAGGGAGCAATTCATTTCGGATTGAAAATGAAACGACTCTAAACTTCTGGTGAATCAAGAAGTTTGGGGGGTGCGGGGAGAATCGGTTGCGTCCAACGTTTCGCTTTCGAGCCTTTTAAAATTTTTCGCACGGTTTTATGCACTGCAAACGGAAGGATCTTGTAGCGGGGCGGGGGGAAGTACGCGAAAACCCTGAACGTGGCACAAATGGCACGAACCCTTCTGGTCTTTGCAGAGCGTTGGGCAGAAGTTTGGGGTTCGGTGTAGCTGAAGTATACTTTTGCCGATTTTGTAAAATGAATGTAGTTACTGGATTTTTTTTGCAGACTTGTTTATTTATTTATGGTATCTGTACTTTATTTCACACCTGGCAGCTTAGTTTGCCGAAGGGTCATTTTATGCATGCAATGGTTGGCAGATGTATTCATTCATTCTTGCCAGCATTTTAGCTACGTAGCGCTTTTACGTCTGCAGAGATGGTTTCTCTTTAGTTTTGCAGAATCATAGATCATAGAGTATCAGGGTTGGAAGGGCCCTCGGGAGGTCATCTAGTCCAACCCCCTGCTCAAAGCAGGACCGATCCCCAATTTTTACCCCAGATCCCTAAATGCCCCCTCAAGGATTGAACTCACAACCCTGGGTTTAGTAGGCCAAAGCTCAAACCACTGAGCTATCCCTCCCCCCATGTTTTATTTACGGTCTTATTTCACTTGGGCAGACATTTATTTCTCCCATTGTATTTTTGCAGCTTTTTTAAAATTTATTTGACTGATTTCATGCTCCTTTCACAGTTTTTTTTTGTTGCGTTTTTGTGGGTGTGTGTGCAGAATGCATTTGTTTTAATTTTGCAGGTTCATTTGCTTGTTTCATTGTATTCTTGCAGATTAATTTTTTAGGCATTAGCTCTTGTTTAATTTAGTTTTTGCAGATTCTTCATTTCTTTTCTTCATTTTAAGTTTGCATTTATTCTGCAGATTTTTAGAAGAAGGCTTTATTTTGGCAGGGTATTTTTATTCTTTTCCCTTTTGCAGATTCTGCCCCCCCCCCCCCAGAATTTGTGTGTACAGTTGGTTTGTTGTCTTTTGGGTGGTTTTTTTCCATCCAAAACAATTCAGCAAAATCTAGGGAGGGACATGATCATTCCCCTCTATTCGGCAGTGGTGAGGCCTCATCTGGAGTACGGTGTCCAGTTTGGGGCCCCCACTAGAGAAGGGATGTGGAAAAATTGGAGAGCAACGAAAATGATCTGGGGCACATGACTTATGAGGAGAGGCCGAGGGAACGGGGGTTATTTAGTCTGCGGAAGAGAAGAATGAGGGGGGATTTGATCGCAGCCTTCAACTACCTGAAGGGGGTTCCAAAGAGGAGGGAGCTCGGCTGGTCTCAGTGGTGGCAGATGACAGAACAAGGAGTAATGGTCTCACGTTGCCATGGGGGGTCTTGGTTGGATATTAGGAAACACTATTTCACCAGGAGGGTGGTGAAGCACTGGAATGGGTTCCCTAGGGAGGTGGTGGAATGTCCTTTAGATGTTTTTAAGGCCAATGACAAAGCCCTGGCTGGGTTGATTTCATGGGGGTTGGTCCTGCTTTGAGCAGAGGGTTGGACGAGATACCTCCTGAGGTCCCTTCCAACCGTGAGATTCTATGAATTAAGTTTCCAGTCAAAATTCGGTTGAGTTGCAAGGGTCATGGTGGATTTGCCATCACAGGCAGGTTTTAAATCAAGAGTGAATGGTTTCCTAAAAGATCTGTTTGAGGTATGAATTCATGGACGTTTTCCTGTGCTATCCAGGAGGGCTGCCTTGATCAGAAAAGTCCATGGAATCGATGACTCAATAAATCGATTTGCATTTTCCCCCCCATGCAAAAGTTTAATTTCATTTCTTCCCACCTCCATGTAGGTCCCATTTCAACATTTCCAAGGGGATGGAATCTAATATTGCAGAGCGAACAACCGATTCTTTTCCCCCAATGGTTTGTTGGTGCGATTCCTTCTTCGGGCGACTACTGAAGTTTCACTGTGTAGTAACTAGACCCTGCACGTCTCAACCACACGTGAACTCGCTGCTTGCAGGGGGAAACCATCTTATTCTGTCAAAACTCCCCAGGCAGACGCTCCCTCCTGAAATCACAATTTTATGTTGCTAGAATTCCTCCGCTTTGGAAGTGAAGCAAACAAATGGGTTAATCCAGATTAATTTCCTCCATGTAGACAAAATTGTGGTTCTTCGTGGAAATGACCTTTGCCTTCCAATGTCTAATTTGCAGCATTAGAATCGAATTGGTCATAGATTCTTTGCGTCCTAGATTTTAAGGCCAGAGAGATCAATAGAGATAACTGCGTCAAACTCTGGACTGAGGATCTGGGCAAAATCATCTCACCTGGTTCATAGAATCATAGAATATCAGGGTTGGAAGGGACCTCAGGAGGTCATCTAGTCCAACCCCCTGCTCAAAGCAGGACCAATCCCCAACTAAATCTACACAGGAGGTCAGAGTAACGGACTAATGATCTGTTGTACTCCGGATATCTATGAACATCTGGAGGAAATCCCATTCCTGTAACTTTCCATCCAACTTCTCCAGTGGAATAAAGTAACTGAAGTGGTGGGAAAATGTTTCTTTTTCCCCCAAAAAATTTCTCCCACTTTTGTGCCTTTAATCCCACGGAAAAGTATGGGTTAGAGATCACAGCAAAATGGGGATTTAAATCCACATTTGGGGAACAAAAAACACCCGGACGAAAGTGTTGGCTTTTTTGGAAACCCCCCGCAAAGAAATATGTGGAAAATGTTTTCTGGGTTTTTTCGCTCTGGAAAAAAACTTATTTCTGGTGAAATGGAAAAAATATTTATCTTGGGGAAAATTTTGATAATTCCTCTGCCAGAAGGGAGTCTCAGCTCTTAACACATACACACCAATTGGAAGAGGTCGGTAAATAAATATTATGAACCCACTACTCCCCACGGGTGACTCCCAGCTCCCCCCTGCTCTAACCCACTAGACCCCACTCCCCTCCCAGAGCTGGGGAGAGAACCCAGGCATCCTGGTTCCCAGCCTCCCCTGCTCTAACCCACTACTCCCCACAGGTCAGAGATTCAAAAGGTGAAAGATGCAAACGCTGAACAATGGAAGGAGGCCCTGTCTTTGCCCTATTTGCTTCGTGAATCTCCATTCTTGCAGACGGGAAAGCAGGATGTCAAAGCAAGTAGGCCAGGAATACTTAGAGAACCCCCGAGCAAACCTGGCATCTAGAACACCCTGAAAATTGACACCGTTGCTTTCGTGATGACCTTCACATTCACAAAAGTTTTCAGAGCAGCATTTAGATGCAACAGAAGCCATCTCTGCCCTATAAAACAAGCCCAGAAGCCCTATGAGCTAATCGAATCGAGTTCAGAAGCCCAACCCCATAAGCTAATTGTTACTTCGAGATCAGGTAGACTCATGGAAGATCAGGGTTGGCAGGGACCTCAGGAGGTATCTAGTCCAACCCCCTGTTCAAAGCAAGACCAACCCCAACTAAATCATCCCAGCCAGGGCTTTGTCAAGCTGGGCCTTAAAAACCTCTAAGGATGGAGATTCCACCACCTCCCTAGGGAACCATTCCAGGGCTCATTTCTGAAAGTCCCCAAATGGTTTTTGGAATAAGTGGCTACAACCAGAGTCAAAACTCTGGGTCCACTTGGCAGCTAACGGCCGCTCTCCTGGCAGAAATCTTAGCAATATTAGCAACAAGAGAATGCAATAATAAACAGGCAGGCCCATAAGCGAATAGATTGCAAGAATTTTTAGTGGAACAAAACACGAATACAACCGGGAACGATCAGAAATAGAATGCGCCACCAAGTCTTTTCGATAATCGATAGCATACCTAAGGAGGTGGTGGAATCTCCATCCTTAGAGGTTTTTAAGGCCCGGCTTGACGAAGCCCTGGCTGGGACGTTTTAGTTGGGGTTGGTCCTGCTTTGAGCAGGGGGTTGGACTAGATGACCTCCTGAGGTCCCTTCCAAGCTCGATGATTCTGTGATATCAATGCTCAGAGATTGCAAGAGTATTAATTGACGAGGAATCGGCTGTGAGGATAAACTGACTACAATAACCATAACATGCAGCAGAAGGCACCGATAATGACGAAAGCTAATCAGTGACGGTATTATCAGTTGAGTGAAAAATGAACGCAACCTTATCAATGATAAGTGGCGGAATGCGATCATGAATAGGACTGCTATGTAATAAAAACAGAATGCAATAAATGATCACAAATATTATGTAGTTGCAAATATTGATCATAAAAAGCAGGGGGTAATGGAATGCATTACTATCAGTAATGAGAGCAGGATGTAATCATCAGCATGAATGCTAATAAACGGCAAGACTGTAAAATATCATAAAAGGAGAGTACAATCAGAATCGTAGGACTGGAAGGGATCTCTCGAGGTCATCTAGTCCAGTCTCCTGCACTGAGACAGGAGCAAGTATTATCTAAACCATCCCTGACGGGTGTTTGTCTAACCTGCTCTTAAAAATCTCCAACGACAGAGATCCCACAACCTCCCTGGGCGATTTATTCCAGCGCTTAACCACCCTGATGGGACATTTTTCCTAATGCCCAACCTAAACTGCCCTGGCTGCAATTTAAGCCCATTGCTTCTTGTCCTATCCTCAGACATTAAAGAGAACAATGTCCCTCCCTCCTCCTCATAACAACCTTTTACGGACTTGAAAAATGCGATCACGTCCCCCTCTCAGGCTTCTCTTCTCCACACTAAACAAACCCAAGTTTTTCAATCTTCCCTCGTCGCACACATTTTCTAGAACTTTCATCGTTTTTGTTGCTCTTCTCTGGACTTTCTCCAGTTTGTCCACCTCTGTCCCGAAATGTGGTGCCCAGAACGGGACACAAGACTCCAGCTGAGGCCTAACCCACGCGGATTAGAGCGGAATAAATTATCATAAAAGAGAATAGAATCATAGCATCTCAGGGTTGGAAGGGACCTCAGGAGGTCATCTAGTCCAACCCCCTGCTCGAAGAGGGAGCAACCCCAACTAAATCATAAACTAAACTAAATAATAAATATTGATAGTAAATAACAGGATGCAATAATCAATATGAATGTTAATAAGAGATTGCAAGACTTAAATATAAGGAAACTGAATGCAATAATAAATATTATTATTTATTTGTGGGGGGAGGGATAGCTCAGTGGTTTGAGCTTTGGCCTGCTAAACCCAGGGTTGTGAGTTCAATCCTTGAGGGGGCCATTTAGGGATCTGGGGCAAACATTGGGGATTGGTCTTGCTTTGAGCAGGGGGTTGGACTAGATGACCTCCTGAGGTCCCTTCCAACCCTGATATTCTATGTTTCTATATGAACGCAAATAAATGATAGATTGAAAGAATACTAAATGCGCTAATGCAATAGTAAATACATGATAATAGAATGCCCTGAGAGATATTATTGATAATTAATAGCAGAATGCACTTATAAATATTAACGAGGAGAGGGAAGAAAGCTAGGTGAAATACGTTGGCTTAACTTCTTTCCGCTAAAAACACAGACGTAGCAACGCTGAAACGTTTTGAAAATTCCCCTCGGCATCGCTGGATGGTCCCAGAAAGAAAAGCCCACTGATTCCCAGGGAGTCGAAACTTTTCCACTTCAAGTTCTTTTCTGTTCAAGTGTTTTAACCGCCATTTAAAAATTAAATAAAGAGCCACTTGCGATCGAATCGCTTTGGCCCAAACAAATCCAAAACCCGCTTTGCGAGCCGCTGAAAATGGAGAGGCATTTGGTGACTTTTCAGAATTTGCACCAAACCCCCAAAACCCTTTGTTTGCCTGATTCCGGAGGAGAATATAGGGCTGGAAGAGACCCTGAGGCCTGTTCCTGCTATCGCCGTCATCTCATCCCGCAAATAACCTGATCAAATTCCATCTTCAAACTACTTTGTCCGGCTATCGGGACGCTTTAACGCAGGGGCTCTCAACCGGGTTACGCGCCCCCCTGGGAATACGCAGAGGTCTTCCAGTGGTTACGTCAATTCCTCTAGCGATTTGCCTAGTTTTACACCAGGCTATACAAAAACCACCAGTGAAGTCGGTACAAACTAAAATTTCACACCGTGACTTGTTTACACGGCTCTGTAGACAACACGCTGAACTGTATGGACAATATTTACCTTCCAGCGGATGTATTTTATTATATGGTTACAAATGAGAAAGTCGGCAATTTTTCAGTCGTGGTGTGCTGTGTATTTTTAGGTCTGATTTTGTAGGCGCGTGGTTTTTAAGGGAGGCGAAACTTGGGCGTACGCAAGGCAAATCAGCCTCCTGAAAGGGGTACCGTCGTCGGGGAAAGGTGAGACCCACCAGACCCTGTCTGGGATGTTTAGAAACTTTCTTCTCACTTCCAGCCTCATTGATATCAAGCCCGTTTATGCCCATTCTGCTATTACCAATCGTGAATATTCATAGAATCATAGACTATCAGGGTTGGAAGGGACCTCAGGAGTTATCTAGTCCAACCCCCTGCTCAAAGCAGGACCGATCCCCAATTAAATCATCCCAGCCAGGGCTTTGTCAAGCCTGACCTTAAAAACTTCTAAGGAAGGAGATTCCACCACCTCCCTAGGTAACGCATTCCAGTGTTTCACCACCCTCTTAGTGAAAAAGTTTTTCCTAATATCCAATCTAAACCTCCCCCACTGCAACGTGAGACCATTACTCCTCGTTCTGTCATCTACTACCACTGAGAACATTAACGACAACCATAAATATTATTGATCATAAAAAGCACCAAGGAACAGGCAGTATCCCTTCGAATATGGCGGTGAATGCTCTAATCAATATGAAAGCTAATAAACAGAATGCATGACTAAATATGCTGAACGATCAACCAGAGAATGAAACAGTACTAACGAGCAGAAGGCAAATCACGGTGCTACACTGAAGGCCATAATAATCGATCATTGGCTTCAATCGCAGAAGCCAATAATCAATAGCGTTCATGATATGAAACAGACCAGTGATGATTGCTGCTAAGGAGACGAATGCAATTGTACGAATACTAGGAGAATGAAATAATGAATATTATTTATTATCCATAGGCAAATGAGAGTACATAGCAGAATGTATCAATGATTAATTACGGTAAATAAGTGATCATACAAAGCAGACTGCAATTATTATTAATTATAACAAAGAGAAGGTGGTAATGTTCATAAATAGCAGAAAGTAATCCTTATCAGTTGGAATAATCGGAAAGCAATCATCATTATTGATCAATAGCCGCATGTACTAAAATATTATCAGTTAACAGATAGCTGAATGCAATCAATCATTATTCATTCGAACCAACAGACGGCTCTAATCATTATTGGTGATAACGAGCAGAAAATATTATCAATACCAAATAACCGAATGCAATCTTTATTATAAACAGAAGGGAATGATAGGTCTTAATTATACTCAATAAGCTCTAATAATTATGGACAGCGGAATTCGGTGAAACATTATCCGTAAGAAATAACCGAACACACAAATTATTATAAAGAGAAGGGAATAAGTATTAATTATAATAAATAGGGTCTAATCATACTTGATAGGAACTAGCCTTGGGTCTCAAACTTTTGTACTGGCGACCGGTTTCACACAGCAAGCCGCTGGGCACAACTCCCCCTTATAAATTAAAAACACTTTTTAAATTATAATTTAACACCATTATAAATGCTGGCTATAAAGCGGGGTTTGGGGTTGGCAGGGTTCCCTCCCCACTCTGAACTCTAGGGTACAGACGTGGGGACCCGCAATGGGGAAAGAAGATACTTTCAAATCTTGGGAGGGGGGGAAGGTTTTGTTTGTGCTCTTTGTTTGTGTGTGTGTGTGTGGGGGGGGGGGGGGTTCTCTCCTGGGACTGAGAAGGGCCAGACAGAAATAAAGAGCACAAACAAAACCTTCCCCCCTCCCAAGATTTGAAAGTATCTTCTTCCCCCATTGGTCCTGATGGTCAGGTGTCAACCAGGTTATTTGAGCTTCTTAACCCCTTACAGGTAAGGAGGAATTCTAGGCTACCCTTAACTGTATGGTTAAGACGGGGTGGAGGCTGACAGCTGGCGATCACCCATAGAATAACCTCGCGACCCCCTGAGGGGTCCCGACCCCCGCTTTGAGAAAACTAGCGGAATTCGGGAAAACGTTATCCTTAAGAAATAACTGAATGCACAGATTATCATAAAGAGAAGGGGATAACAAGTATTAATTATCATAAATAGGCTCTGATAATTACTGATAATAACTAGCAGAATTCGGGAAAACATTATCTATAAGAAATAACTGAACGCAATATTAAGTATTAGTTATCATAAACCAACTATGAGAAATTATTGATAACAACTAGCGGAATACGGTAAAACGTTATTCGTAAGAAATAACCGAATGCACAAATCATCATAAAGAGAAGGGGATCATAAGTATTAATTATAATAAATAAGCTCTGATAATTATTGGTAATAACTAGTGGAATTCGGTAAAACATTATCCACAAGAAATAACCGAATGCACAAATTATCATAAAGAGAAGGGGATAATAAGTATTAATTATCATAAATAGGCTCTGATAATTACTGATAATAACTAGCAGAATTCAGGAAAACTTTACCCGTAAGAAATAACTGAACGCAATATTAAGTATTAGTTATCATAAACCAACTATAAGAAATTATTGATAACACCTAGTGGAATACGGTAAAACGTTATTCGTAAGAAATAACCGAATGCACAAATTATCATAAAGAGAAGGGGATCATAAGTATTAATTGTAATAAATAAGCTCTGATAATTATTGGTAATAACTAGCGGAATTCGGTAAAACATTATCCACAAGAAATAACCGAATGCACAAATTATCATAAAGAGAAGGGGATCATAAGTATTAATTATCATAAATAGGCTCTGATAATTACTGATAATAACTAGCAGAATTCGGGAAAACTTTACCCGTAAGAAATAACCGAATGCACAAATCATCATAAAGAGAAGGGGATCATAAGTATTAATTATAATAAATAGGCTCTGATAAGTATTGGTAATAACTAGCAGAATTCGGTAAAACGTTATCCATAAGAAATAACCGGCTGGCGCGAGAAGGCCACAAGGAACGGGGCCTTCGTTCAGCCGACTCCCCCGGCGCCATCGGGCGTGAACGCAGAGCTGTGGGCCTGGCTAGGGATCGGCGCAAATCGCCCGGTCCCCAGTGGGCCAGGCGGGATCGGGGGCGGGTCCAGGAGAGGGTGACCGGATACAAGGGTGAAGAATCGGGTCCCGGTGGGTGTCAATAGGCGCCTAGATAAGACAAAGCCCCCAGCAGCGGGACGGGCCCCATATTATCCGGATGTCTAGTTGCCCTAGTTCAGTAGGGTGCCAATAGGGGGCGCTGCAAAGGATTCTGGGAGCCAAAGGGGCAGGGCGACAGGTGGAGGGGTTGGGGTGAGCTGAGCACAGTCTTGCCCCCCCCGAAGAAATCTGCCCCCCCCCCGATATTGACCGATGAAATGCAATGACTGCCAGCCCTCCAATACAGACCCACACAGTATATGGACTGCCCCTCTGGGCCAGGGGGTCCCATCAGCTGGGACATGGGGGGGGGTCTTGGGGCTGGGGGCTGCCCAGAGCTGGGGTTTTGGGGGGTGGGTGTCCCCGGGGACCTGGGATATAATGCAAAGCCTAGAGGTCTCTGGGGGGAAATGGGGGGAATCTGGTGGGGGCGGAGGGGGCGCTGGGATACAGCAGAGTCACTGGAGGTAGAGTGGGGGATAGCGTGGGACAGTGGGGTGTCCCGGGGGTCACAGATACAGTGGGGGGGACACAGGGGACGGGACACAGCTGGGGGAACATGGGGAGGTCATGGATACAGCAGGGGGGGACACAGAGGGGCCGGGGGGGGACAGGGTACAGTAGGGATGATACAAAGGGGCAAGACACAGCAGGGGGGACACAGTGGGCGGTTCAAAGTGGGGGGCCACGGGGGGGCCGGATAAAGCCAGGGGGGAGCCAGGGGGAATACAGCAGGGGGGAGCCGGGGGGTCAGGGACACAGCAGAGAGGACATGGGGGGCTCAGGGGGCCCGGGATACAGCAGGGGGGTCATGGGGGAGCTCTGGGGGCCCGGGACACAGCAGCGGGGAGCCAGGGGGGATACAGCAGGGGGGAGCTGGGGGGCCTCAGGGGGGCGGAATACAGCAGGGGGGACACGAGAAGGCGGGATACAGCAGGAGGGAGCCGGGGAGCTCGGGGTGTGGGGTGGGATACAGCAAGGGGGACACAGGGGAAGCAAGGGGGAGCCGGGGGGGGAGATACAGCAGGGGGGGCTCAGGGGGGCAGGATACAATGGGGGGGACACGGGGGGGCAGGACACAGCAGGGGGGACACAGGAGGAGCCGGGGGGAGCCGGGGGGAGATACAGCGAGGGGGCTCGGGGGGGCAGGATACAATGGGGGGATATGGGGGGCAGGACACAGCAGGGGGGACGGGGGGGATCAGAGCAGGTGGGATACAGCGGGGGACACAGAGGGGCAGGACACAGCAGGGGGGACATGGGGGCTCGGGGGGGTGGGATACAGCAGGGGGAACAGGGGAGGCTCGGGGGGGGCGAGATACAGCAGGGGGGAACCGGGGAGGCTCGGGGGCGCGAGATACAGAAGGGGGACAAGAGGGGCACCGGATACAGCAGAGGGGAGCCGGGGGTGGCAGGATACAGCGGGGGAGCCAGGGGGACTCGGGGGGGCAGGACACAGCAGGGGGGACACGGGGGGGGCTTGGGGGGTGGGTTAAAGCAGAGGGGGAACCGGGAGGGCTCAGGGGGGTGGGGGGTTACAGCAGGGGGGAACTGGGGAGGCTCAGAGGGGGCGGGATATAGCAGGGGGAACGTGGGAGGGGGCAGGACACAGCAGGGGGGAGACGGGTGGGCTCAGGGGGTGCGTTGAAGCAGAGGGGGAATCGGGGAGGCTCGGGGGGGGCGGGATACAGCAGGGGGAACATGGGGGGGCAGGACACAGCAAGGGGGACATGGGGGGGCTCAGGGGGTGGGTTGAAGCAGAGAGGGAACCGGGGAGGCTCGGGGGGGCGGGATACAGCAGAGGGGAGCCGGGGGGGGCTTGGGGGGGCAGGGCACAGCAGGGGGGACATGGGGGGGCTCAGAGCAGATGGGATACAGCAGGGGGACATGGGGGGCAGGACACAGCAGGGGGGACACGGGGGCTCAGGGGGGGTGGGATACAGCAGGGGGGACATGGGGGGGCAGGACACAGCGGGGGGACACGGGGGGTGGGTTAAAGCAGAGGGGGAACCGGGGGGGCTCAGTGGGGGTGGATTACAGAAGGGGGGAACCGGGGAGGCTCGGGGGAGGCGGGATACAGCAGGGGGACAAGACGGGGGCCGGATACAGCAGAGGGGAGGCGGGGGGACTCGGGGGGGCGGGATACAGCAGGGGGGACACGGGGGGGGTTACAGCAGGAGGGAGCCGGGGGCGGGGGGGGCTGAAACGCCGCAGTCACGTCCCGTTGCTGGGTTTTCCTCGCCCGGCCCCGCCCCGCTGCAAACCCGGGACACCCCCCCCCGCAGCACCCCCCAACCCAACACCCGCAGAGCCCCCCCCCACAAAATAACACCCAGTCCCGGCGGCGGCGAGGGGGGGGAATCTGCTCGTGCAGCCCCGGATGCTGTGTCCCCCCCCCCAAAAAAACCCTGTTGCCATGACAAATGCAGGGGGATGGAGCTGGGGGGGGCTGAGATTGGGGGGGCTGAGATCTGGGGGGGGGGGAGAGATGCCACCTACCACACAGAGACACATGGATGACAGCTTGGTCCGGCCCTTCATGAGCGCGGCTGGGGGGCGGGGGGAGGGGGCAGGGGGGGGCGATCGGCGTGGGGGGGGGCCGCCGGCGTGTGAGGGGGGGGTGGCCGGTCACGACAGCTGGAGGGAAGCGTGAAAGGGCGGAGGGGGGGGCGGAGGGGGAGGGAGGTGCGGGGGGGGGGTTACGGCGCACACGCGTGTGTTTCACACAGTGGCCCCCCCGCGCACACACACACCAGGCTGCCCCAGCCCCTCCCAACAGGGGGCACTGTGGGGGGGGGAAGGAGGAATTGTGGGGGGGGACTCCCTGGTCGGTGGCATCTTGTTGGGGGGGTTCTGGGGGGGCTTGTCAGGGGAAGACGGGGGGGTCTATGGGGTGGGTGAGGGAGCATTGGGGGTCTCTCATAAGGGGGGTGTGGGGACTGGGGAAGGGCCTCCATCGTGTTGGGGGGGAGGAGCTCTGGGGGTCTCTAAGGGCTGGGGGGGCTGGGGAAGGACATGGGGGGGCAGTGACTGGGGTCTCTGGGGATGGAGGGCAGGGGTCAGGGGATCTGCAGGGCTCGGGGAAGGGAGTTTGGGGAGCAGGGGATCTGGGGGACCCAGAGGGGGGAGTTTGGGGGCAGGGGATCTGGCCTCAGGGGATCCGGGAGGCCCAGGGGAGGGAATTTGGGGAGCAGGGCACCTGGGGGTCTCAGGGGAGGGAGGTCAGGGGTCAGGCAATCTGCGGGGCCCAGGGGAGGGAGTTTGGGGAGCAGGGGATCTGGCAGCAGGGGATTTGGGGGGCCCAGGGGAGGGAGTTTGGGGAGCAGGGGACCTGGGGGTCTCAGGGGAGGGAGGTCAGGGGTCAGGCAATCTGTGGGGCCCAGGGGAGGGAGTTTGGGGAGCAGGGGACCTGAGGGACTGGGGGGATGGAGGTCAGGGGTCAGGCAATCTGGGGGGCTCAGGGGAGGGAGTTAGGGGAGCAGGGGATCTGGCAGCAGGGGATTTGGGGGCTCAGGGGAGGGGATTTGGGGAACAGGGGATCTGGCAGCAGGGGATTTGGGGGCTATGGGGAGGGGATTTGGGGAACAGGGGATCTGGCAGCAGGGGATTTGGGGGCTCAGGGGAGGGGATTTGGGGAACAGGGGATGTGGGGGGGCCAGGGGAAGTAGTTTGGGGAGCAGGGGACGAGGGGGGCTGAGGGGATGGAGGTCAGGGGTCAGGCAATCTGGGGGTCTCAGGGGAGGGAGTCCCAGGGGCAGGGATTGAGGGAGGGGTCTCCTGTGGGGCGGGATCCATCTCTCTCCCCTGCCCCCCACGCCTCCTCCATCCCTGCCTCACCATCTGCTGGTCGCTTAGCAACCGAGCCATGGGGGCCCTGGGGTTGTCATGGTGACCGGCTCCGGAGCCCTGGAGATGGGGGGCTGCGGGGGGGGGGGTGAGCATAGGTGGGGCTGGAGATTGGGGGGGAAAACGGGGAGTAGGGAGAAGGGAGGGGGACATACTGACCGGGGGAGGGGCAGGTGGGAAGGAGAGAAGGGGGATGGGGGTTACAGGGGGGTGAATTGTGGCTAAGGGAAAGGGAGAGCCAGACGCTCCGCCCCAGAGGTGGCCGCATCCCGCGCCGGGCAAGGGGTCCCTGGGTAACCACCCACCCACCCACGCCAGAGGAGGCCGCATCTCGGCGCCGGGCAAGGAGTCCCCGGGTCACCGGCCACCCTGCCCCAGAGGTGCCGCATCTCAGCACCGGGCAAGGGGTCCCCGTGTCACCAGCCGCCCCGCCCCAGAGGTGGCTGCATCCAGCGCCGGGCGAGGGGTCCCCGGGTCACCAGCCGCCCCGCCCCAGAGGTGGCCGCATCCAGGGCCGGGCGAAGGGTCCCCAGCCGCCCCGCCCCAGAGGTGGCCGCATCCAGGGCCGGGCGAGGGGTCCCTGGGTCACCCGCTGCCCCGCCCCAGAGGTGGCCGCATCCAGGGCCGGGCGAGGGGTCCCTGGGTCACCCGCTGCCCCGCCCCAGAGGTGGCTGCATAGGTAGCTGCCAAGTAATGTCACTTGCAAATACTCACACCCACACCCACCCACACCCCCACACACACACCCACACACACCCCCAGTGCTGCTCGGCCTGGGCCCCGCCGGAGCCGAGTCGCTGAGCGGAGAATTGTTACTTTCCTTCGGGAAGTGCCTAAAACCACCCAAGCGAGCTCAGGGCCCCCTCGCGCCGGGCACAGGCTGGGGCAGCCCCCCACATCCCAGAGCTGGCAGGTGACCCACACCCAGGCAGTGCACCCACTAGTGGCCTAGTGGGCAGAGCTGGGGGCGGGGGGGCAGGGCTGGGCCGGCAGGGGGCTGCGGGTCGGGAGTGAGGGGCCCCGGCAGGGCTGGGGGGGCCCCCCTAGCAGCAGCTGCCCCTGGAGGTCTCTCCCCCTCTCATTGTGGGGCTCACAGTCACCCACTTCCGGTGTGTCACACGCTCGCTCCCACGCAGCCTCTCGTAGGGGGTGGGGGGAGCGTGTGACCGGGGAGTGAGAGAGAGAGAGAGAGACAACCCGACACACACACATCCTCACATTGACACACACAGACACACACACCCTCACATTGACACACAGCCTGACACACACACATCCTCACATTGACACACACACATCCTCACATTGACACACCCAGACACACACACCCTCACATTGACACACAGCCTGACACACACACATCCTCACATTGACACACACACACCCTCACATTGACACACAGCCAGACACAGAAACACACACACACAACCTCACATTGACACACAGCCCGACACACACACATCCTCACATTGACACACACAGAGACCCTCACATTGACACACAGCCAGACACAGAAACACACACACAACCTCACATTGACACACAGCCCAAAACACACACACAGAGACACACACATCCCAACACACACACACCCTCACATTGACACACACCCAGACACACACAGCCTGACACACACACCCCCTCACATTGAGACCCACCCAGACACACACACCCTCACATTGACACACAATCTGACACACACACACATTGACACACACCCAGACACACACAGTCTGACACACACACACCCTCACATTGACACACAGCCCGACACACACACACACCCACACACAACCTCACATTGACACACACCCAACCTCACACACACAGAGTCACACATGGCTACACACCCGAACACACACAGAACTTCACCCTGATTCACCCACACAACCTCCCACTAATAGCCAGAGACACACACTCAACCTCACACTGACCTACACACACACACTCTCTGACACACGGACAGACACAGCTGGGTCGTCTCACACATACTCAGTGTCACCACATCTCTCTCACACACACGTGTGTTCGTGTGCACTCATGTCAGACACTCCACACACACACACCACACCCCACAACTCCCCCTCCCCGCCCCACACGCCCATCAGAAGTGGGTCAGAACTGTGCATTTAAACTTCAGAGCCAGACCCACAAATCTGCCCCACCCCAATGGGCACATGGGACCGGGCCACAGAACCAGAACCAGGCCCCACATCAGAACTCCCACCGGAGTCCAAACCGGGCCCCCCGCCAGCAGAACCACCATCGAAATGAGACCCTGATCCTGAACCGGTACCAGAACCGGCTTCAGACCCAGAACCGGCCTGAGACCCAGAACCGGCCTGAGACCCAGAACCGAGACCAGAACCGGCCTGAGACCCAGAACCGGCCTGAGACCCAGAACCGAGACCAGAACCGGCCTGAGACCCAGAACCAGCCTGAGACCCAGAACCGAGACCAGAACCGGCCTCAGACCCAGAACCGGCCTGAGACCCAGAACCGAGACCAGAACCGGCCTCAGACCCAGAACCGAGACCAGAACCGGCCTGAGACCCAGAACCGGCCTGAGACCCAGAACCGAGACCAGAACCGGCCTGAGACCCAGAACCGGCCTGAGACCCAGAACCGAGACCAGAACCGGCCTCAGACCCAGAACCGGCCTGAGACCCAGAACCGAGACCAGAACCGGCCTCAGACCCAGAACCGGCCTGAGACCCAGAACCGAGACCAGAACCGGCCTGAGACCCAGAACCGGCCTGAGACCCAGAACCGAGACCAGAACCGGCCTGAGACCCAGAACCGGCCTGAGACCCAGAACCGAGACCAGAACCGGCCTCAGACCCAGAACCGGCCTGAGACCCAGAACCGAGACCAGAACCGGCCTCAGACCCAGAACTGAGACCAGAACCGGCCTGAGACCCAGAACCGGCCTGAGACCCAGAACCGAGACCAGAACCGGCTTCAGACCCAGAACCGGCCTGAGACCCAGAACCGAGACCAGAACCGGCTTCAGACCCAGAACCAGCCTGAGACCCAGAACCGAGACCAGAACCGGCCTGAGACCCAGAACCGGCCTGAGACCCAGAACCGAGACCAGAACCGGCCTGAGACCCAGAACCGGCCTGAGACCCAGAACCGAGACCAGAACCGGCCTCAGACCCAGAACCGGCCTGAGACCCAGAACCGAGACCAGAACCGGCCTCAGACCCAGAACCGAGACCAGAACCGGCCTGAGACCCAGAACCGGCCTGAGACCCAGAACCGAGACCAGAACCGGCTTCAGACCCAGAACCGGCCTGAGACCCAGAACCGAGACCAGAACCGACTTCAGACCCAGAACCGGCCTGAGACCCAGAACCGAGACCAGAACCGGCCTGAGACCCAGAACCGGCCTGAGACCCAGAACCGAGACCAGAACCGGCCTGAGACCCAGAACCGGCCTGAGACCCAGAACCGAGACCAGAACCGGCTTCAGACCCAGAACCGGCCTGAGACCCAGAACCGAGACCAGAACCGACTTCAGACCCAGAACCGGCCTGAGACCCAGAACCGAGACCAGAACCGGCCTGAGACCCAGAACCGGCCTGAGACCCAGAACCGAGACCAGAACCAGCCTGAGACCCAGAACCGAGACCAGAACCGGCTTCAGACCCAGAACCGGCCTGAGACCCAGAACCGAGACCAGAACCGACTTCAGACCCAGAACCGGCCTGAGACCCAGAACCGAGACCAGAACCGGCCTGAGACCCAGAACCGGCCTGAGACCCAGAATCGAGACCAGAACCGGCCTGAGACCCAGAACCGGCCTGAGACCCAGAACCGAGACCAGAACCGGCCTGAGACCCAGAACCGAGACCAGAACCGGCTTCAGACCCAGAACCGAGACCAGAACCGGCCTGAGACCCAGAACCGGCCTGAGACCCAGAACCGAGACCAGAACCGGCCTGAGACCCAGAACCGAGACCAGAACCGGCCTGAGACCCAGAACCGGCCTGAGACCCAGAACCGAGACCAGAACCGGCCTGAGACCCAGAACCGAGACCAGAACCGGCTTCAGACCCAGAACCGAGACCAGAACCGGCAGAAGACCCAGAACCAAGACCAGAACCGGCCTGAGACCCAGAACCGAGACCAGAACCAGCCTGAGACCCAGAACCGAGTTCAGAACCAGCCTGAGACCCAGAACCGAGTTCAGAACCAGCCTGAGACCCAGAACCAGCCTCGGACCCAGAACTGAGACCAGAACCGGCCTCAGACCCAGAACCGGCCTGAGACCCAGAACTGAGACCAGAACCGGCTACAGACCCAGAACCAGCCTGAGACCCAGAACCGAGATCAGAACCAGCCTGAGACCCAGAACCGAGATCAGAACCGGCCTGAGACCCAGAACCAGCCTGAGACCCAGAACCGAGACCAGAGCCGGCTTCAGACCCAGAACCGAGACCAGAACCGGCTTCAGACCCAGAACCGAGACCAGGACTTAAACCAGACCAGAACCTAATCCCGATGCCAGGACTGATCCCAGAGCCTGAAGCAGAACCAGAAGCTGATCCAGAATCAGAACCAGCACCTGTGTGAGAACCGGAACCATATCTAGAACCAGCAGGAGACCTTGGCCCGGACCCGAATCAGACCCAGAACCGCCGCCAGAGCAAAAACCCAAACCCCTATCGGCCCCAGACCTGAAACCCGGATCCAGCCCAAACCGCGGCTGAAGACCCCGATAACCTCTCACTGCCCCCACCCCACCCCTGAACTTCCCCCTCCCAGCACTAGGGGGCCCCCTCCAGGGCAGCTACATTGTGCGGGGGGGGGGGGGTTCTCCGCAGCACCGCCTGAGCCCCTCCCCTGCTGAACCCGCCCCCCCATAAATACGGGGTGGGTCAGTACAATGGCGCAGCCCTGGAACAAGGAATGAACATCCCCAGACCCTTGTCTTCGGGCCCCCCCCAGGCTCCTGATGAGCATATGGGGGGCCGGGGGGGAACTGGGGGGGGCCGGCGGGACACCATATGGTGCAGGGCCGGCGAGAAACAGCACGTGGCTGCGCGGAGCGAAAGAGGTCACGCCGCAGCATCACACGGGGCTGGGGAATCTGCCCCCCCCCACCAGCAGCGGGTGCCCCCGGTGTGCGCCCGTCCGTCCGTCCGCATCCCTCCGTCCGTCCGTCCACCCCTACGCACCCCCCCATCCATCCATCCATCCACATCCCTCCGTCCGTCCATCCACCTGGCCGCACCCCTCCGTCCATCTGTCCACCCCTACGCACCCCCCATCCATCCCTCCATCCGTTCACCCCTACGCACCCCCCATCCATCCACATCCCTCCGTCCGTCCGTCCACCTGGCCGCACCCCTCCGTCCGTCCGTCCGCATCCCTCCATCCACCCCTACACAACCCCCATCCATCCATCCACATCCCTCCGTCCGTCCGTCCACCTGGCCGCATCTCTCCGTCCGTCCGTCCACACCCCTCCGTCCCTCCCTCCACCCATGCCCCTCTGTCTGTCCGTCCACCCCATGCACCCCCCATCCATTCACATCCCTCCGTCCGTCCATCAACCTGGCCGCACCCCTCCGTCCATCCGTCCGCATCCCTCCGTCCATCCCTACGCACCCCCCCATCCATCCACATCCCTCCGTCCGTCCATCCACCTGGCCGCACCCCTCCGTCTGTCAATCCACCTGGCCGCACCCCCCATCCATCCCTCCATCCGTTCACCCCTACGCACCCCCCATCCATCCACATCCCTCCGTCCGTCCATCCACCTGGCCGCACCCCTCCGTCCGTCCGCATCCCTCCATCCACCCCTACACAACCCCCATCCATCCATCCACATCCCTCCGTCCGTCCGTCCACCTGGCCGCACCCCTCCGTCCGTCCGTCCACCCCTACGCACCCCCCATCCATCCCTCCATCCGTTCACCCCTACGCACCCCCCATCCATCCACATCCCTCCGTCCGTCCATCCACCTGGCCGCACCCCTCCGTCCATCCGTCCGCATCCCTCCGTCCATCCCTACGCACCCCCCCATCCATCCACATCCCTCCGTCCATCCATCCACCTGGCCGCACCCCTCCGTCTGTCAATCCACCTGGCCGCACCCCTCCATCCGTCCGTCCGCATCCCTCCGTCCGTCCACCCCTACGCACCCCCCATCCATCCATCCATCCACATCCCTCCGTCCGTCCATCCACCTGGCCGCACCCCTCCGTCCATCCGTCCACCCCTACGCACCCCCCATCCATCCCTCCATCCGTTCACCCCTACGCACCCCCCATCCATCCACATCCCTCCGTCCGTCCATCCACCTGGCCGCACCCCTCCGTCCGTCCGTCCGCATCCCTCCATCCACCCCTACACAACCCCCATCCATCCATCCACATCCCTCCGTCCGTCCGTCCACCTGGCCGCATCTCTCCGTCCGTCCGTCCACACCCCTCCGTCCCTCCCTCCACCCATGCCCCTCTGTCTGTCCGTCCACCCCATGCACCCCCCATCCATTCACATCCCTCCGTCCGTCCATCAACCTGGCCGCACCCCTCCGTCCATCCGTCCGCATCCCTCCGTCCATCCCTACGCACCCCCCCATCCATCCACATCCCTCCGTCCGTCCATCCACCTGGCCGCACCCCTCCGTCCATCCGTCCACCCCTACGCACCCCCCATCCATCCCTCCATCCGTTCACCCCTACGCACCCCCCATCCATCCACATCCCTCCGTCCATCCATCCACCTGGCCGCACCCCTCCGTCCGTCCGTCCGCATCCCTCCATCCACCCCTACACAACCCCCATCCATCCATCCACATCCCTCCGTCCGTCCGTCCACCTGGCCGCATCTCTCCGTCCGTCCGTCCACACCCCTCCGTCCCTCCCTCCACCCATGCCCCTCTGTCTGTCCGTCCACCCCATGCACCCCCCATCCATTCACATCCCTCCGTCCGTCCATCAACCTGGCCGCACCCCTCCGTCCATCCGTCCGCATCCCTCCGTCCATCCCTACGCACCCCCCCATCCCTCCGTCCGTCCATCCACCTGGCCGCACCCCTCCGTCTGTCAATCCACCTGGCCGCACCCCTCCATCCGTCCGTCCGCATCCCTCCGTCCGTCCACCCCTACGCACCCCCCATCCATCCATCCATCCACATCCCTCCGTCCGTCCACCCCTACGCACCCCCCATCCATTCACATCCCTCCGTCCGTCCATCAAGCTGGCCGCACCCCTCCGTCCGTCCGTCCACCCCTACGCACCCCCCATCCATCCCTCCATCCGTTCACCCCTACGCACCCCCCATCCATCCACATCCCTCCGTCCGTCCGTCCACCTGGCCGCACCCCTCCGTCCGTCCGTCCGCATCCCTCCATCCACCCCTACACAACCCCCATCCATCCATCCACATCCCTCCGTCCGTCCGTCCACCTGGCCGCATCTCTCCGTCCGTCCGTCCACACCCCTCCGTCCCTCCCTCCACCCATGCCCCTCTGTCTGTCCGTCCACCCCATGCACCCCCCATCCATTCACATCCCTCCGTCCGTCCATCAACCTGGCCGCACCCCTCCGTCCATCCGTCCGCATCCCTCCGTCCATCCCTACGCACCCCCCCATCCCTCCGTCTGTCAATCCACCTGGCCGCACCCCTCCATCCGTCCGTCCGCATCCCTCCGTCCGTCCACCCCTACGCACCCCCCATCCATCCATCCATCCACATCCCTCCGTCCGTCCACCCCTACGCACCCCCCATCCATTCACATCCCTCCGTCCGTCCATCAAGCTGGCCGCACCCCTCCGTCCGTCCGTCCACCCCTACGCACCCCCCCATCCATCCATCCATCCACATCCCTCCGTCCGTCCATCCACCTGGCCGCACCCCTCCGTCCGTCCGTCCGCACCCCTCCGTCCATCCGTCCACCCCTACGCACCCCCCCATCCATCCATCCACATCCCTCCATCCGTCCGTCCACATCCCTCCATCCACCCCTACGCACCCCCCATCCATCCATCCACATCCCTCCGTCCGTCCGTCCACCTGGCCGCATCTCTCCGTCCGTCCGTCCACACCCCTCCGTCCCTCCCTCCACCCATGCCCCTCCGTCTGTCCGTCCACCCCTATGCACCCCCCATCCATCCATCCACATCCCTCCATCCGTCCGTCCGTCCACCTGGCCGCACCCCTCCGTCCGTCCGTCCGCATCCCTCCGTCCTTCCGTCCACCCATGCCCCTCCGTCTGTCCGTCCACCCCTACGCACCCCCCATCCATCCACATCCCTCCGTCCGTCCGTCCACCTGGCTGCACCCCTCCGTCCGTCCGCATCCCTCCATCCACCCCTACACACCCCCCATCCATCCATCCACATCCCTCCATCCGTCCGTCCACCTGGCCGCATCTCTCCGTCCGTCCGTCCACACCCCTCCGTCCCTCCCTCCACCCATGCCCCTCTGTCTGTCCGTCCACCCCTACGCACCCCCCATCCATTCACATCCCTCCGTCCGTCCATCAACCTGGCCGCACCCCTCCGTCCATCCGTCCGCATCCCTCCGTCCATCCCTACGCACCCCCCCATCCATCCACATCCCTCCGTCCGTCCGTCCACCCATGCCCCTCCATCCGTCCAACCATACGCACCTCTCCGTCTGTCCGTACGCATCCCTCCATCCATCCATCCGTACGCACCCCTCCAGCCATCTCTACGCATCCATCCTTCCATCTGTCCATCCGCGCCCCGCCGTCCGTCCATCTGCACACATCCCTCCGTCCGTCCTTCCATCCATCCATCCATCCACGCCCCTCCCTCCGTCCATCTGCACACATTCCTCTGTCCGTCCGTCCGCACACATCCCTCCATCCGTCCTTCCGTCCCTCCATCCACACCCCTCCCTCCGTCCATCCGCACACATCCCTCCGTCTGTCCTTCCGTCCTTCCATCCGCGCCCCTCCATCCGTCTACCCACGTGCACCCCTCCATCCATCTGAACTCATCTGTCTGTCCATCCGTCCATCCTTCCACCCATATGGCCGCCTGCGCCCCCTCTGTCTGTCCGTCCGTGCTGCTCCGTCCGTCCACCCGTCCATCCGCGCCCATCCATCCATCCACCCCACACACCCCTCCGTCCATCTCTACGCATCCATCCGTCCATCCGCGCCCCTCCGCCTGTCCACCCATACGCACCCCTCCATCCGTCTGTACACATCCATCCGTCCGTCCGGGTCCCTCCGTCCATCCCTCCACCCATCTCTACGCATCCATCCTTCCAACCCTCCATCTGCGCCCCTCTGTCCGTCCGTCCATCCGCACACATCCCTCCGTCCATCCGCACACATCCCTCCGTCCATCCTTCCATCCCTCCACCCGTACGCACCCCTCCGTCCATCCGCAGCCCCTCGGTCCACCTCCATCCTTCCGTCCGTCCATCCGTCTGCATCCATCCCTCCGGACGCCCCTCCACATCCCTCCATCCGGCCGTCCATCCCTCCGTCTGTCTATCCACACGCACCCCTCCGCCTGTCCCTCCATCCACCCCCACAGCCGCCGATCTCTCCGTCCACACCCACCTTCCCATTCCTCCCTCGGTACCCACCCCTCCATCTCGCTCCATCCAGCCCCATACGCCTCCCACCCCTCCAGGGCTCTGCAACGACCACACACCCTTATCCCACCACCGAGATACTTAAGAACTGCCTAGGGGAAACTGAGGCACCCCCCACAATATTCAGAGGAAACATTAAGAACAGTCCCGCTTTGTCACAGCCCCCCGCCCGTCTCTGGACCCTCCACCTCATCCCTTTCGCTACCCAATTTCCTGGCGCTCTACCGTCCCCTGCTGGCCAGGAGGGGGCGTAACCGTCTGTGGGCCCCTCGGGGGTCCACCCCCCCCAAGGCCAGAGCGGGGCAGTGTTATTTCAGGGACACTGAGACAGGAGGGCCAGGAGCCCCGATCCTGTGGGGGAGAGCATTTGTGTGAGCAGCCTGGCGCCCCCTAGCGCCCCACAGGGTCAACCCTGCCTGCCCAGGGAGAGCGCCCCCTGCCCCACGGGCCAGCGCCCCCTGCTGAGCCCCCCGCTCCCTGCCCCATAGCACCGCCCTGGGGCCAGCGCCGCCTGCCCGGGGAGAGCGCCCCCTGCCGAGCCCCCCCAGATCTTCGGCGGGGGATGGGGCCCGCGGGCTGAGCATCATGGGAAGGCAGCTGCAGGTCCTGCCTTTCCTTAAATAATTCCTCGATCCAGAGAGATGTAACCAGTATCCCGGGTTGCCATGGCAGCGCCGAGACAGAGATGGATGACGGAAGTCGGGGGGGGGTGGTTTTCAGGCATGGGGGGAGTGGGGGCGATGGGGGGGGGATGGGAAATAATGGATCGTGAAAGGGGAGAGATGGAGAGAGGGAAACCGAGATCGGGGACCATCGTGCCGGGCGCTGCCCAGACCCCCCAGACCAAGATCCCCCCGCCACTGACCAAGATTGGGGTCCCGTCGCGCCGGATGCTGCCCAGATCCCCTGACTGAGATCGGGGCCCCCAGACACACAATAAAGGGAGAGGAACCCAGGTGTCCTGACCCCCCAGCCTGTACCTCTCACCACTGGGCCGCTCTGCCAGGCGAGCGAAGCCACGGGGTATTAAACGTCTGGGTCAGAGACACTGAGGCCCTAGGGGTCCCGGCAGCATCTAGGGTGAAAGGCAGGGTTTGGGGCAACCTGAGGAGGAGGGGTGAGCAGGGTTGGGGGGGCTCGCTATGAAGCTAGAGGGCAGGGGTGGGGATTCGGGTCTGGAGAGAGATTTTAGGGTCAAGGTTAAAGGTCAGAGCTCCAGTTTGGGGTTAGATGGAGATTTTAGAGGCAGGGGCAGGGTTAGAAGTCAGGGTTTGGGGGGAGATTTAGGGGCAGGGTTATAGGTCTGGGTTTGGGGTGACTTTTTCAGGTGAGGCTCTGGGGCAAGATGACTATTAATAAAACCCACACACTCCCCCTACCCCACTTTCAGCCAGCGGGACACAAAGCGCTTCCCAAAAGAGAGCCAGGCGCATTATCCCAATGGACAGATGGGGAAACTGAGGCAGGGAAGGGCGGTGTGCTATGAGTAAGGTCACCTGGCAAAACCCAGGAGTCCTGAGTCCCAAGGGGGCCCCCGAGACAGGAGGGGATAGTGAGGGTTTGCATTGGACTCTGGCCTAGGGGTCCCGGTCAGGCGTTAGGGGCAGCTGATGGTGAGGGGTGGGGGACAGGGTGAGGTTTCCATCTCCCAGGTATAACAGACCCCTGACTCCCCCAGACACCAATGGACGCCCCCGAACTCCCATTGCGGGTGGGAGCAGGGTCTGGTGAAGACCTGGGACTGACTCAGTCACTCCCCAGATGGCCTCTCCCACCCCCGGAGCACCGAGGCTCAAGATTCGCAGGCATAAAGCCCGGGGAAAGGGCACGGGCGGGTGCTCAGCCCATCCACTAGTGACCCCTGTCCAGAACGCATCTCCAGATCCACCAACCACCAGTGACCCCTCTCCAGAACGCACCTGCAGATCCCCCATCCACCAGTGACCCCTCTCCAGAACGTACCTCCAGATCCCCCATCCACCAGTGACCCCTGTCCAGAACGTATCTCCAGATCCACCAACCACCAGTGACCCCTGTCCAGAATGCACCTCCAGATCCCCCATCCACCAGTGAGCCCTCAAGAGAACCTACATCCAGATCCCTGTCCACCAGTGACCGCCCTCCAGAACGCACCTCCAGATCCCCCATCCACCAGTGACCCCTCTCCAGAACGTACCTCCAGATCCCTGCTCCACCAGTGACCCCTCTCCAGAACGTATCTCCAGATCCACCAACCACCAGTGACCCCTGTCCAGAATGCACCTCCAGATCCCCCATCCACCAGTGACCCCTGTCCAGAATGCACCTGCAGATCCCCCATCCACCAGTGACCCCTCTCCACAACGTACCTCCAGATCCCCCATCCACCAGTGACCCCTGTCCAGAACGTATCTCCAGATCCATCAACCACCAGTGACCCCTGTCCAGAATGCACCTCCAGATCCCCCATCCACCAGTGACCCCTGTCCAGAATGCACCTCCAGATCCCCCATCCACCAGTGAGCCCTCAAGAGAACCTACATCCAGATCCCTGTCCACCAGTGACCGCCCTCCAGAACGCACCTCCAGATCCCCCATCCACCAGTGACCCCTCTCCAGAACGTACCTCCAGATCCCCCATCCACCAGTGACCCCTCTCCAGAACGTACCTCCAGATCCACCAACCACCAGTGACCCCTGTCCAGAATGCACCTCCAGATCCCGATCCACTAGTGACCCCTCTCCAGAACGCAATTCCAGATCCCCATCCACTAGTGACCCTCTCCATAGCGCACCTCCAAATCCCCCATCCACCAGTGACCCCTCAAGAGAACCTACATCCAGATCCCCCATCCACCAGTGACCCCTCTCCAGAACGCACCTCCAGATCCTCCATCCACCAGTGACCCCTATCCAGAACGCAGCTCCAGATCCCCCATCCACCAGTGACCCCTCTCCAGAACGTATCTCCAGATCCACCAACCACCAGTGACCCCTGTCCAGAATGCACCTCCAGATCCACCAACCACCAGTGACCCCTGTCCAGAACGTATCTCCAGATCCACCAACCATCAGTGACCCCTGTCCAGAACGCACCTCCAGATCCCGATCCACTAGTGACCCCTCTCCAGAACGCAATTCCAGATCCCCATCCACTAGTGACCCTCTCCATAGCGCACCTCCAAATCCCCCATCCACCAGTGACCCCTCAAGAGAACCTACATCCAGATCCCCCATCCACCAGTGACCCCTCTCCAGAACGCACCTCCAGATCCCCCATCCACCAGTGACCCCTCTCCAGAACGCAGCTCCAGATCCCCCATCCACCAGTGACCCCTCTCCAGAACGTATCTCCAGATCCACCAACCACCAGTGACCCCTGTCCAGAACGCACCTCCAGATCCCCCATTCACCAGTGACCCCTGTCCAGAACGCACCTCCAGATCCCCCATCCACCAGTGACCCCTCTCCAGAACGCACCTCCAGATCCCCGATCCATCAGTGACCCCTGTCCAGAACGCACCTCCAGATCCCCCATCCACCAGTGACCCCTCTCCAGAACGCATCTTCAGATCCCAATCCACCAGTGACCCCTCTCCAGAATGCACCTCCAGATCCCAATCCACCAGTGACCCCTCAAGAGAACCTACCTCCAGATCCCCATCCACCAGTGACTCCTCTCCTGAACGCACCTCCAGATACCAATCCACCAGTGACCCCTCTCCAGAATGCACCTCCAGATCCCCATCCACAAGTGACCCCTCTCCAGAATGCACCTCCAGATCCCCATCCACCAGTGACTGCCCTCCAGAACACAATTCCAGATCCCAAACCAGCAGTAACCCCACTCCGGAACACAACTCCAGTTCCCCCGTCCACCAGTGACCCCTCAAGAGAACCTACCTCCAGATCCCCATCCACCAGTGACTCCTCTCCACAATGCATCTCCAGATCCCCCATCCACCAGTGACCTCTCTCCACAATGCATCTCCAGATCCCCCATCCACCAGTGACCCCTCTCCAGAGCCTACCTCCAAATCCCCCATCCACAAGTGACCCCTCTCCAGAGCCTACCTCCAGATCCCCCATCCACAAGTGACCCCTCTCCAGAGCCTACCTCCAGATCCCGCTTCCACAAGTGACCCCTCTCCAGAGCCTACCTCCAGATCCCGCTTCCACAAGTGACCCCTCTCCAGAGCCTACCTCCAGATCCCGCTTCCACAAGTGACCCCTCTACTGAACGCACCTCCAGATCCCCATCCACCAGTGACTCCTCTCCTGAACGCATATCCAGATCCCTGTCCACCAGTGACCTCTCTCCACAATGCATCTCCAGATCCCCCATCCACCAGTGACCCCTTCCGGAATGCACCTCCAGATCCCCATCCACAAGTGAGCCCTCTCCAGAACGCACCTCCAGATCCCCCATCCACCAGGGACCCCTCTCCAGAACGCACCTCCAGATCCCCATCCACCAGTGACTCCTCTGCTGAACGCACCTCCAGATCCCCATCCACCAGTGACTCCTCTGCTGAACGCACCTCCAGATCCCCAATCCACCAGTGACCCCTCTCCAGAATGCACCTCCAGATCCCCAATCCACCAGTGACCCCTCTCCAGAATGCACCTCCAGATCCCCAATCCACCAGTGACCCCTCTCCAGAAGGCACCTCCATATCGCCCATCCACCAGTGACCTCTCTCCATAGTGCACCTCCAAATCCCCCATCCACCGGTGACCCCTCAAGAGAACCTACCTCCAGATCCCTGTCAACCAGTGACCGCCCTCCAGAACGCACCTCCAGATCCCCCATCCACCAGTGACCCCTCTCCAGAACGCACTTCCAGATCCCCATCCACCAGTTACTGCTCTCCAGAACGCAATTCCAGATCCCAAACCACCAGTAATCCCTCTCCGGAACACACCTCCAGTTCCCCCGTCCACCAGTGACCCCTCAAGAGAACCTACCTCCAGATCCCCATCCACCAGTGACTCCTCTCCTGAATGCACCTCCAGATCCCCGTCCACCAGTGACCCCTCAAAAGAACCTACCTCCAGATCCCAATCCACCAGTGATCCCTCTCCAGATCGCACCTCCAGATCCCCGTCCACCAGTGACCTCTCTCCACAATGCATCTCCAGATCCCCCATCCATCAGTGACCCCTCTTCAGAATGCACCTGCAGATCCCCCATCCACCAGTGACCCCTCTCCAGAATGCACCTCCAGATCCCCCATCCACCAGTGACCTCTCTCCACAATGCATCTCCAGCTCCGCAATCCACCAGTGACCCCACTCCAGAATGCACCTGCAGATCCCCCATCCACCAGTGACCCCTCAAGAGAACCTACCTCCAGATCCCCGATCCACCAGTGACTCCTCTCCTCAACGCACCTCCAGATCCCCCATCCACCAGTGACCACCCTCCAGAACGGACCTCCAGATCCCCATCCACCAGTGACCCCTCAAGAGAACCTACCTCCAGATCCCCATCCACCAGTGACCCCTCTCCAGAACGCACCTCCAGATCGCCCATCCACCAGTGACCCCTCTCCAGAACGCACCTCCAGATCCCCCATCCACAAGTGACCCCTCTCCAGAGCCTACCTCCAGATCCCCCATCCACAAGTGACCCCTCTACTGAACGCACCTCCATATCCCCATCCACCAGTGATCCCTCTGCAGAACACACCTCCAGATCTCCATCCACGAGTGACCCCTCTCCAGTACCTACCTCCAGATGCTCATCCACCAGTGACTCCCCTACAGAACGTACCTCCAGATCCCCATCCACCAGTGACCCCTCTCCAGGACGCACCTCCAGATCCCAATCCACCAGTGACCCCTCTCCAGGACGCACCTCCAGATCCCCATCCACCAGTGTTCCAGACCCATCCAGGTCGTACCTCCATATCTTCATTCAGGAGTTATCCAGCTGTCTCCTATTTCCCCCTTGCTCCCCAACCCTAATAAAATTCCCCCCTACTGCCACCCAATTCCCTCCACCCCATATCAGTTCACCCCCGAGTCTCCTTTCCTGCTGTTTGAATTACACACACACACACACAGTTACACACACACACACACTTGGTGACTCACACAGTGATCAGCACTGAATTCATCACACTGAGCAGGAGTGTATTTTCCTGGCTGAAGTGAATGGGGCATTGTGTGCTAACCTGGGATCTCAGGCCTCCCACCTCTCTGACCCTCGCCTCCCACTCACCACCAAGCCAGGACCCCCACTGGGAGCATCAACACCGGGGGTTAGGGCCTAGCTAGGCCCTGGGGTGCGTGTTCGCTACACACCCCCGGGGACAGGCAGACACATGGGCATAAGCCATCCACACACACAGACACAGCCCTCCACACAACAATCCACACACACAGCGATCGACACATTCTGCCACAACCATCCACACACACAGCCATTCACACACACACACGGATCCACACACAGCCACAGCTGTCCAGACACGCAGCCCACAGCCCCACACACAACCACATGCGTATACACGCAGCCCCCCCCCCCCCCGCACCTTCGTCACACGCCGGCTCCCGCGCCCGGGTCTACGACACACGCCCAGGGCACCCAACACACATGACTGCCAGCTCGGGTCACACCCCTCCTCCTTCCACCACCCCACCCGCCCCCGCCACTCACCATCTGCCAGCCCGGGACGTCCGGGAGCTGGGAATCAAGCACCCGCCCAGGGCAAGGTCCCGGCACCCCCCCGGGCACCCCTCACCATGTGCTGAGACAAGCCCCCCCTCCCCACACCTCCTGTTCTCTGGCACCCATCAGCTGTCTCTGCTGCCTCTGGCCATCTGTCTTCACACACACACACACACACACCAGCAGGGGGCAGCATGGTCACTCACACACGTGTATACACACACATCTCGCAACACGTGCATGGACCCACATTCCCACACACTACGCACACGCACTCACCCCGCACACCAAAAGAGCCACAACCGCACGCGAACGCAAATACACACACACTGACCACAAAAATAGCCACAACCGCACACAAACACAAATACACACACACTGACCACAAAAATAGCCACAACCGCACGCGAACGCAAATACAACACACACTGACCACAAAAATAGCCACAACCGCACGCGAACGCAAATACAACACACACTGACCACAAAAATAGCCACAACCGCACGCGAACGCAAATACACACACACTGACCACAAAAATAGCCACAACCGCACACAAACACAAATACACACACACTGACCACAAAAATAGCCACAACCGCACACAAACACAAATACACACACACTGACCACAAAAATAGCCACAACCGCACGCGAACGCAAATACAACACACACTGACCACAAAAATAGCCACAACCGCACGTGAATAAACGCAAATACACACACACTGACCACAAAAATAGCCACAACCGCACGTGAATAAACACAAATACACACACACTGACCACAAAAATAGCCACAACCGCACGCGAACGCAAATACAACACACACTGACCACAAAAATAACCACAACTGCACGCGAACGCAAATACAACACACACTGACCACAAAAATAGCCACAACCGCACACAAACACAAATACACACACACTGACCACAAAAATAGCCACAACCGCACACAAACACAAATACAACACACACTGACCACAAAAATAGCCACAACCACACGCGAACGCAAATACAACACACACTGACCACAAAAATAGCCACAACCGCACGCGAACGCAAATACACACACACTGACCACAAAAATAGCCACAACCGCACGTGAATAAACACAAATACACACACACTGACCACAAAAATAGCCACAACCGCACGTGAATAAACACAAATACACACACACACACTGATCACAAAAATAGCCACAACCGCACGCGAACGCAAATACAACACACACTGACCACAAAAATAGTCAGACTCTCACACAGCGCACACACACACACCCTGAGTACACACACTGTTCAAGGGCACACATACACACTGCAGATACACCCACACCCACACCCACACCCAGCCGGGGGGGAGCCAACATGCCGGGTGGACTGTTAGCAGAGAATCCCGGCCCCCAGAGGAGGTGGGGTGTTCAGCAGAGTGAGCCCCCCAGCTGCCCCGAAATTGGGGGCGGGGGATGTGATGCACACACCCACACCCACACACCAGGCCCACCCGACCTCCAGCCAGCAGGGGCAGCATGCAGGGAGGGAGCGAGTGTGGGAGGACTGGCTAGGCAGCGGGGAGCACCACAGAGACCCCCAGCCTCCCCCCCACAGCCCCATAGAGACCCCCCAGAACCCCTCACAGCCCCATAGAGCGCCCCCAGCCCCCCACCCCACCATAGACAGCCTCAGCCCCCGAACCACCCACCCACGCAGAGCCCCAGCATGGTGAAGACCCCCAGACCTGCTGCTAACATCATGGAGACCCCGCCAAGCCCCACAGAAAGACCCTCAGCCACCCCGAGCAACAGAGCCCCTCCAGCCCCCCCCCCAGCCTCTCCCGAAGCCTCCCACCACCCCAGGGAGCGCCCACGGCCTCCCCCACAGCGAGCCTTCAGGAATCCCCTCCCAACACTATTCAGAGCACCAGCCCCATGGAGAATCCCCCTGCACCCCCTCCCAGCCCCATAGCCAGCTCCCAGCCCCATAGAGAGCCGCCAGGCCTTCCCAGTCCCATAGAGACTCCCCCCATGCCAATACCTTGCAGACCATGAAACACCCTCACCCACACGGAGACCCCCAGCCACCCCCCTATGGCATCATGGAGACCCCCCAAGCCCTCCCACACAGCATCACGGAGACACCCCCCCACAGGACCATGGAGGGCCCCAGCCCCCGCCGAGCACCATGGAGACACCCAGCACCCCCCGACCCCCACCCCAGCACCATGGAGATTCTCACCCCCCCCCGCAACATGGAGACCCTCAGCCCCTTCATCACCATGGAGACCCCGAGCACCCCCCCAAGCATCACAGCAACCCTCAGCCCCCCCCGAGCACCATGGAGACCCTCAGTCCCCCCAGCACCCCAGAGACATGCCCAGATCACTATAGACAACCCCAGTGCCCCCCACAGCACCATGGAGACCCTCGGCCCCCCCCATCACCATGGAGGCCCTCAGCCCCCCCAGCACCCCAGAGACTCCTCCCCCCTTCACCATGGAGACTCTCAGTCCCCCCAGCACCCCAGAGACACCCCCACATCACCATGGAGACCCTTATCCCCCCCTACATCACCATGGAGACCCCCAGCACCCTCCCCCCAGCACCACGGAGACCCTCACCCCCCCCCCCACAGCTCTATGGAGACCCTTGGCATTCCCCATCACCCTGGAGGCCCTCAGCCCCCCCAGCACTCCAGAGGCCCCCCAAGCACCATGGAGGCCCTCAGCCCCCCCCAGCACCCCAGAGGCCCCCCCAGCACCATGGAGACCCTCAGTCCCTCCAGCACCCCAGAGGCCCCCCCAGCACCATGGAGACCCTCAGTCCCTCCAGCACCCCAGAGACACTCCCACATCACCAGGTAGACCCTGACCCCTCCACACATCACCAGGGAGACCTCAAGCACCCCCCACCCAGCACCATGGAGACCCTCAGACCCCCAAAACCCCCACATCGCCATGGAGACCCTTATCCCCCCCCATCACCATGGAGACCCCCAGCGCCCTCCCCCCACCACCATGGAGCCCCTCACCCCCCAAACACAGCTCTATGGAGACCCTCGGCACTCCCCATCACCATGGAGGCCCTCAGCCCCCCAGCACTCCAGAGGTCCCCCAAGCATCATGGAGGCCCTCAGCCCCCCACAGCACTCCAGAGGCCCCCCCAACAACATGGAGACCCTCAGTCCCCCCAGCACCCCAGAGACACCCCCACATCACCAGGTAGACCGCGAGCATCCCCACATCACCAGGGAGACCCTCACCCCCCCCACACATCACCAGGGAGACCTCGAGCACCCCCCCCCAGCACCATGGAGACCCTCAGCCCCCCAACACCCCCAGATCGGCATGGAGAACCCCAGCGCGCCCCACACAGAACCATGGAGACCCTGAGGCCCCCCCCCAGCACCCCAGTGCCCCCCAGCACCATGGAGACCCCCCAGCCCGCCCCCCCAGCACCGCGGAGACCCCCAGGGCCCCCTACCTTGGTGGTAACTATGCAGAGACAATCCATGGCTGGGGAGGGATCTGCAGCACATCAGATATTCCGGGGGGCCGGGGAATTAATTGCCCCCACTCGCCTTCAATTGCCCCCCCTCCTCCTCCTCCGCCGCACGCAGGCTCCCTGCCCCCCCCTCCCCACCGGCGCGCGGCTGCCTGCTCCCCCCGAGGTGCAGGGTGTGGGGGGGGGGAGGCGGGGGGGGGGATCTGCCGGAGGGAGAGATGGAGGGGGGGATGGGGGGGGTGGAAGGAGCGGGATGACGGAGGGGGGATGCGGGAGGAAGAAGGGATGGGGGCAGGCGGCGGGCGGAGGGCAGCCGAGCGCGGTGGACGAGGCAGGAAGGAGGGATGGAATCAGGCGCCGGGCGGAGGAAGAGAGGGAGGGAGGGAGGGAGGGAGGGGAAGGGTGGGGACCGCAGGCGGGGAGCGGAGGGGGTGGAAGGGAGAAGGGCTGGGGGAAGGCAGCGTGCGGAGGAAGAGAGGAAGGGAGAAGGGATGGAGGAAGGCAGCAGGCAGAGGAATAGGGGGTGGAAGGATGGAGGGATGGAGGAAGGCAGCAGGCAGAGGAATAGGGGGTGGAGGGATGGAGGAAGGCAGCAGAGGGAGGAATGGGGAGCGGAAGGATGGAGGGATGGGGAAGGTGGCGTGCAGAGGAAAAAGGGGTGGAAAGATGGAGGGATGGAAGAAGCTGGTGTGTGGAGGAACAGGGGGCAGAAGGAAGAAGGGATGGAAGAAGGCTGCAGAGGGAGGAATGGGGAGCAGAAGGATGAAGGAATGGGGAAGGTGCCAGAGGGAGAAATTGGGGGCAGAAGGATGGCGGGATGGAGGAAAGCGGCAGAATGAGGAATAGGGGATGGAGGAAGGCGGTGTGCGGAGGAATGGGGGGGCGGAAGGATGGAGGGAGGCGGCAGAGGGGGCAATGGGGGGCGGAAGGATGGAGGGAGGCGGCAGAGGGGGCAATGGGGGGGCGGAAGGATGGAGGGAGGCGGCAGAGGGGGCAATGGGGGGCGGAAGGATGGAGGGAGGCGGCAGAGGGGGCAATGGGGGGCAGAAGGATGGAGGGAGGCGGCAGAGGGGGCAATGGGGGGCGGAAGGATGGAGGAATGGAGGAAGGCGGCAGAGGGGGGAATGGGGGGTGGAGGGATGGAGGGAGGCGGCAGAGGGGGGAACAGGGGGTAGAAGGATGGAGGGATGGAGGAAGGCGGTGTGTGGAGGAATGGAGGGTGGAAGGAAGAAGGCAGCAGACAGAGGAATGGGGGTGGAAGGATGGAGGGATGTAGGGAGGCGGCAGAGGGGGGATCGGGGGGTGGAAGGATGGAGGGATGGACCGAGGGGGGGAACGGGGGTGGAGGGATGGAGGGAGGGAGGCGGCAGAGGGGGGAACGGGGGGTGGAAGGATGGAGGGATGGACCGAGGGGGGGGAACGGGGGGTGGAGGGATGGAGGGAGGCGGCAGAGGGGGGAACGGGGGGTGGAGGGATGGAGGGAGGCGGCAGAGGGGGGAACAGGGGGTGGAGGGAGGGAGGGAGGCAGCAGAGGGGGGGGGGAGGGAGGCAGCAGAGGGGGGAACGGGGGGTGGAGGGATGGAGGGAGGCAGCAGAGGGGGGAACAGGGGGTGGAGGGAGGGAGGGAGGCAGCAGAGGGGGGAACGGGGGGTGGAGGGAGGGAGGGAGGCGGCAGAGGGGGGGAACGGGGGGTGGAGGGATGGAGGGAGGCGGCAGAGGGGGGAACGGGGGGTGGAGGGATGGAGGGAGGCGGCAGAGGGGGGAACGGGGGGTGGAGGGAGGCGGCAGAGGGGGGAACGGGGGGTGGAGGGATGGAGGGAGGGAGGCGGCAGAGGGGGGAACGGGGGTTGGAGGGAGGGAGGCGGCAGAGGGGGGAACGGGGGTTGGAGGGATGGAGGGATGGAGGGAGGCGGCAGAGGGGGGAACGGGGGGTGGAGGGAGGGAGGGAGGGAGGCGGCAGAGGGGGGAACGGGGGGTGGAGGGATGGAGGGAGGGAGGCGGCAGAGGGGGGAACGGGGGGTGGAGGGATGGAGGGAGGGAGGCGGCAGAGGGGGGAACGGGGGTGGAGGGATGGAGGGAGGCGGCAGAAGGGGGAACGGGGGGTGGAGGGATGGAGGGATGGACCGAGGGGGGGAAGGAGGGAGGGAGGCGGCAGAGGGGGGAACGGGGGGTGGAAGGAGGGAGGGAGGCGGCAGAGGGGGGAACGGGGGTTGGAGGGATGGAGGGAGGCGGCAGAGGGGGGAATGGGGGTTGGAGGGTTGGAGGGAGGCGGCAGAGGGGGGGAACGGGGGGTGGAGGGATGGAGGGAGGCGGCAGAGGGGGGAACGGGGGGGTGGAGGGATGGAGGGAGGCGGCAGAGAGGGGAACGGGGGGTGGAGGGATGGAGGGAGGCGGCAGAGGGGGGAACGGGGGGTGGAGGGATGGAGGGAGGCGGCAGAGGGGGGAACGGGGGGTGGAGGGATGGAGGGAGGCGGCAGAGGGGGGAACGGGGGGTGGAGGGATGGAGGGAGGCGGCAGAGGGGGGAACGGGGGGTGGAAGGATGGAGGGAGGCGGCAGAGGGGGGAACGGGGGGTGGAGGGATGGAGGGAGGGAGGAAGGCAGCGGAGGGGGGAACGGGGGGTGGAGGGATGGAGGGATGGACCGAGGGGGGGAAGGAGGGAGGGAGGCGGCAGAGGGGGAACGGGGGGTGGAAGGATGGAGGGAGGCGGCAGAGGGGGGAACGGGGGTTGGAGGGATGGAGGGAGGCGGCAGAGGGGGGAACGGGGGGTGGAGGGAGGGAGGGAGGCGGCAGAGGGGGGAACGGGGGGTGGAGGGATGGAGGGAGGCGGCAGAGGGGGGAACGGGGGGTGGAGGGAGGGAGGGAGGCGGCAGAGGGGGGGAACGGGGGGTGGAGGGATGGAGGGAGGCGGCAGAGGGGGGAACGGGGGGTGGAGGGAGGGAGGGAGGCGGCAGAGGGGGGAACGGGGGGTGGAGGGAGGGAGGGAGGCGGCAGAGGGGGGAACGGGGGGTGGAGGGATGGAGGGAGGCGGCAGAGGGGGGAACGGGGGGTGGAGGGATGGAGGGAGGCGGCAGAGGGGGGAACGGGGGGTGGAGGGATGGAGGGAGGCGGCAGAGGGGGGGAACGGGGGGTGGAGGGATGGAGGGAGGCGGCAGAGGGGGGAACGGGGGGTGGAAGGATGGAGGGATGGACCGAGGGGGGAAGGAGGGAGGGAGGCGGCAGAGGGGGGAACGGGGGGTGGAAGGATGGAGGGATGGACCGAGGGGGGGAAGGAGGGAGGGAGGCGGGCAGAGGGGGGGAACGGGGGGTGGAGGGATGGAGGGATGGACCGAGGGGGGGAAGGAGGGAGGGAGGCGGCAGAGGGGGGAACGGGGGGTGGAGGGATGGAGGGATGGACCGAGGGGGGGAAGGAGGGAGGGAGGCGGCAGAGGGGGGAACGGGGGGTGGAAGGATGGAGGGAGGCGGCAGAGGGGGGAACGGGGGTTGGAGGGATGGAGGGAGGCGGCAGAGGGGGGAATGGGGGGTGGAGGGAGGGAGGGAGGCGGCAGAGGGGGGAACGGGGGTGGAGGGATGGAGGGAGGCGGCAGAGGGGGGAACGGGGGTGGAGGGATGGAGGGAGGCGGCAGAGGGGGGAACGGGGGTGGAGGGATGGAGGGAGGCGGCAGAGGGGAGAACGGGGGGTGGAGGGATGGAGGGAGGCGGCAGAGGGGGGAACGGGGGTGGAGGGATGGAGGGATGGAGGGAGGCGGCAGAGGGGGGAACGGGGGGTGGAGGGATGGAGGGAGGCGGCAGAGGGGGGAATGGGGGGTGGAGGGATGGAGGGAGGCGGCAGAGGGGGGAACGGGGGGTGGAGGGATGGAGGGAGGCGGCAGAGGGGGGAACGGGGGGTGGAGGGATGGAGGGAGGCGGCAGAGGGGGGAACGGGGGGGTGGAAGGATGGAGGGAGGCGGCAGAGGGGGGAACGGGGGGTGGAGGGAGGCGGCAGAGGGGGGAACGGGGGCCGGAAGGATGGAGGGAGGCGGCAGAGGGGGGAACGGGGGGGGAAGGATGGAGGAAGGCGGCAGAGGGGGGAACGGGGGTAAAAGGATGGAGGGAGGCGGCAGAGGGGGGAACGGGGGGGGGAGGATGGAGGAAGGCGGCAGAGGGGGGAACGGGGGGTGGAGGGAGGGAGGGAGGCGGCAGAGGGGGGAACGGGGGGTGGAGGGAGGCGGCAGAGGGGGGAACGGGGGCCGGAAGGATGGAGGGAGGCGGCAGAGGGGGGAACGGGGGGGGAAGGATGGAGGAAGGCGGCAGAGGGGGGAACGGGGGTGAAAGGATGGAGGGAGGCGGTAGAGGGGGGAACGGGGGGGGGGAGGATGGAGGAAGGCGGCAGAGGGGGGAACGGGGGGTGGAGGGAGGGAGGGAGGCGGCAGAGGGGGGAACGGGGGTGGAGGGATGGAGGGAGGCGGCAGAGGGGGGAACGGGGGTGGAGGGATGGAGGGAGGCGGCAGAGGGGGGAACGGGGGTGGAGGGATGGAGGGATGGAGGGAGGCGGCAGAGGGGGGAACGGGGGGTGGAGGGATGGAGGGAGGCGGCAGAGGGGGGAACGGGGGGTGGAGGGATGGAGGGAGGCGGCAGAGGGGGGAACGGGGGGTGGAGGGATGGAGGGAGGCGGCAGAGGGGGGAACGGGGGGTGGAGGGATGGAGGGAGGCGGCAGAGGGGGGAACGGGGGGTGGAGGGAGGCGGCAGAGGGGGGAACGGGGGGGGAAGGATGGAGGAAGGCGGCAGAGGGGGGAACCGGGGGGGAAGGATGGAGGAAGGCGGCAGAGGGGGGAACCGGGGTGGAAGGATGGAGGAAGGCGGCAGAGGGGGGAACGGGGGTGAAAGGATGGAGGGAGGCGGCAGAGGGGGGAACGGGGGGGGGAGGATGGAGGAAGGCGGCAGAGGGGGGAACGGGGGGTGGAGGGATGGAGGGAGGCGGCAGAGGGGGGAACGGGGGGGTGGAAGGATGGAGGGAGGCGGCAGAGGGGGGAACGGGGGGTGGAGGGAGGCGGCAGAGGGGGGAACGGGGGGGGAAGGATGGAGGAAGGCGGCAGAGGGGGGAACCGGGGTGGAAGGATGGAGGAAGGCGGCAGAGGGGGGAATGGGGGGTGGAGGGATGGAGGGAGGCGGCAGAGGGGGGAACGGGGGGTGGAGGGATGGAGGGAGGCGGCAGAGGGGGGAACGGGGGGTGGAGGGAGGCGGCAGAGGGGGGAACGGGGGGGGAAGGATGGAGGAAGGCGGCAGAGGGGGGAACCGGGGGGGAAGGATGGAGGAAGGCGGCAGAGGGGGGAACCGGGGTGGAAGGATGGAGGAAGGCGGCAGAGGGGGGAACGGGGGTGAAAGGATGGAGGGAGGCGGCAGAGGGGGGAACGGGGGGGGGAGGATGGAGGAAGGCGGCAGAGGGGGGAACGGGGGGTGGAGGGATGGAGGGAGGCGGCAGAGGGGGGAACGGGGGGGTGGAAGGATGGAGGGAGGCGGCAGAGGGGGGAACGGGGGGTGGAGGGAGGCGGCAGAGGGGGGAACGGGGGGGGAAGGATGGAGGAAGGCGGCAGAGGGGGGAACCGGGGTGGAAGGATGGAGGAAGGCGGCAGAGGGGGGAATGGGGGGTGGAGGGATGGAGGGAGGCGGCAGAGGGGGGAACGGGGGGTGGAGGGATGGAGGGAGGCGGCAGAGGGGGGAACGGGGGGTGGAGGGAGGCGGCAGAGGGGGGAACGGGGGGGGAAGGATGGAGGAAGGCGGCAGAGGGGGGAACCGGGGTGGAAGGATGGAGGAAGGCGGCAGAGGGGGGAATGGGGGGGGGGAGGATGGAGGAAGGCGGCAGAGGGGGGAACGGGGGGGGGGAGGATGGAGGAAGGCGGCAGAGGGGGGAACGGGGGGTGGAGGGAGGGAGGGAGGCGGCAGAGGGGGGAACGGGGGTGGAGGGATGGAGGGAGGCGGCAGAGGGGGGAACGGGGGGTGGAGGGATGGAGGGAGGCGGCAGAGGGGGGAATGGGGGGTGGAGGGATGGAGGGAGGCGGCAGAGGGGGGAACGGGGGGTGGAGGGATGGAGGGAGGCGGCAGAGGGGGGAACGGGGGGGGGAGGATGGAGGAAGGCGGCAGAGGGGGGAACGGGGGGGGGAGGATGGAGGGAGGCGGCAGAGGGGGGAACGGGGGGTGGAGGGAGGCGGCAGAGGGGGGAACGGGGGGGGAAGGATGGAGGAAGGCGGCAGAGGGGGGAACCGGGGGTTGGAGGGTTGGAGGGAGGCGGCAGAGGGGGGAATGGGGGATGGAGGGATGGAGGGAGGCGGCAGAGGGGGGAACGGGGGTTGGAGGGTTGGAGGGAGGCGGCAGAGGGGGGAACGGGGGATGGAGGGATGGAGGGAGGCGGCAGAGGGGGGAACGGGGGTTGGAGGGTTGGAGGGAGGCGGCAGAGGGGGGAACGGGAGGTGGAGGGAGGGAGGGAGGCGGCAGAGGGGGGAACGGGGGTGGAGGGATGGAGGGAGGCGGCAGAGGGGGGAACGGGGGTGGAGGGATGGAGGGAGGCGGCAGAGGGGGGAACGGGGGGTGGAGGGATGGAGGAAGGCGGCAGAGGGGGGAACCGGGGGTGGAGGGATGGAGGAAGGCGGCAGAGGGGGGAACCGGGGTGGAAGGATGGAGGAAGGCGGCAGAGGGGGGAACGGGGGTGAAAGGATGGAGGGAGGCGGCAGAGGGGGGAACGGGGGGGGAAGGATGGAGGAAGGCGGCAGAGGGGGGAACGGGGGTGAAAGGATGGAGGGAGGCGGCAGAGGGGGGAACGGGGGGGGGAGGATGGAGGAAGGCGGCAGAGGGGGGAACCGGGGTGGAAGGATGGAGGAAGGCGGCAGAGGGGGGAACGGGGGTGAAAGGATGGAGGGAGGCGGCAGAGGGGGGAACGGGGGGGGAAGGATGGAGGAAGGCGGCAGAGGGGGGAACGGGGGTGAAAGGATGGAGGGAGGCGGCAGAGGGGGGAACGGGGGGGGGGAGGATGGAGGAAGGCGGCAGAGGGGGGAACGGGGGCCGGAAGGATGGAGGGAGGCGGCAGAGGGGGGAACGGGGGGTGGAGGGAGGCGGCAGAGGGGGGAACGGGGGGTGGAGGGAGGCGGCAGAGGGGGGAACGGGGGGTGGAGGGAGGCGGCAGAGGGGGGAACGGGGGGTGGAGGGAGGCGGCAGAGGGGGGAATGGGGCAGGAACTGAGGAAGACGGGCTGGAGGGAGCTCTCCCGGGTTGGGGGAGAGGTGGAAGGAGGGATGCGGGGAGTCTACGCTGGGCTGAGGGGGGGGGTCCATGGGGCCGGGGGGGGGGAGCCGGAGAGCAGCGGGCAGGGCCGGGCACCCTCCCCGTGGGGCCAGCCTGGTCCTGGCAGCGAATCAGAGCCGGGGGGGCAGCAGGGGGCTAACCCCCTGCGTGCTGGGAGAGACTGGACTGGTGACAGATACATGGGTGTGTGTGACGGACACACAAGCAGAGTGTGTGTGTGTGTGTGTGTGTGTGTGTGTGTGTGTGTGTGTGTGTGTGAGAGAGAGAGAGACACAGACACACAATTTGTGGGTGTGTAAGAGGCACAAGTAGTGTGTGTGTGTGTGAGAGAGAGAGAGAGACACACACAACCACCCTGGGTGTGAAACACAGACACAATCTGTGTGTATAAGAGACACAAACAATGTAGGTGTGAGACTCACAATGTGTGTTTAAGAGAGACATGGTCGGTGGGTGAGTAAGAGAGACAAGAAAAGTGTGTATGTGAGAGAGACAGACACAAATGGTGTGTGTGTGAGAGAGAGAGAGACAGACAATCAGTGTGTGTTTGTGAGACAGGGACACAATGTGTGTGCGCGTGCGTGTGAAAGAGAGAAAAACAACCACCCTGGGTGTGAAACAGACACAATCCGTGTGTGTAAGAGACACAATCCATGTAGGTGTGAGACACACAAGGTGTGTATCAGGGACACAATCGGTGGGTGTGTAAGAGAGACAAGCAGTGTGTGTGTGAGAGAGACAATCAGTGAGTGTTTGTGAAACAGAAAATCAGTGTGGGTGAGTGTGTAACAGACACACAATAAGTGTGTGTGTAAGAGAGAGAGAGAATCCGTGCGGGTGTGAGCCAGAGAGGCACAATCCGGGTGTGTAAGAGCCAGCCAGAGAGCCAAGGGGTGTGCCGGCCGGGGTCTGAGAGCGAGAAATCCCCTGCAGTAACCCACAAAACTGCCCACTGACCTGCTCACACCCACACACTCCTGACACACGGCCGGCTGGAGACTCCACCGCCTTCCACCGCCCCCTAGCGGGGACAGGCCCCTGCCCCATTCCCCGCCCCCCTGAGCCAGCCAGGCCCCGCCCTGGGGCCGGAGGGGAGCCGGCGCCCCCTAGAGGGGACAGGCCCCTGCCCCATTCCCCGCCCCCCTGAGCCAGCCAGGCCCCGCCCTGGGGCCGGAGGGGAGCCGGCGCCCCCTAGAGGGGACAGGCCCCTGCCCCATTCCCCGCCCCCCTGAGCCAGCCAGGCCCCGCCCTGGGGCCGGAGGGGAGCCGGCGCCCCCTAGAGGGGACAGGCCCCTGCCCCATTCCCCGCCCCCCTGAGCCAGCCAGGCCCCGCCCTGGGGCCGGAGGGGAGCCGGCGCCCCCTAGAGGGGACAGGCCCCTGCCCCATTCCCCGCCCCCCTGAGCCAGCCAGGCCCCGCCCTGGGGCCGGAGGGGAGCCGGCGCCCCCTAGAGGGGACAGGCCCCTGCCCCATTCCCCGCCCCCCTGAGCCAGCCAGGCCCCGCCCTGGGGCCGGAGGGGAGCCGGCACTCCCTAGAGGGGACAGGCCCCTGCCCCATTCCCCGCCCCCCTGAGCCAGCCAGGCCCTGCCCTGGGGCCAGATGGGAGCCGGCGCCCCCTAGAGGGGACAGGCCCCTGCCCCATTCCCCGCCCCCCTGAGCCAGCCAGGCCCCGCCCTGGGGCCGGAGGGGAGCCGGCGCCCCCTAGAGGGGACAGGCCCCTGCCCCATTCCCCGCCCCCCTGAGCCAGCCAGGCCCCGCCCTGGGGCTGGAGGGGAGCCGGCACCCCCTAGAGGGGACAGGCCCCTGCCCCATTCCCCGCCCCCCTGAGCCAGCCAGGCCCCACCCTGGGGCCGGAGGGGAGCCGGCGCCCCCTAGAGGGGACAGGCCCATGCCCCGTCCCCACACTCCTCCCCCGTCTCTCTCCCCATAGGTGTGAGGCTAAGATTAATCGCCATCACATCATTCAATTAACGACATCCTCCCAGGGGGCCCCCACCGCTCCCCCCAGCCCACAAACCGTCTTAATCACCCTCTAATGGAATCCAGCCGCTCCTGCCCCCCCTCCCCCCATGGCACCATGGGAAATGGGGCAGAAATGTTCTTTCTAGCTGAACCCCTTCCCACACGCCCATTGGTACCTCCCACCCCCCTACTGCTCCCCATTGGTACAGACCCGCCCACATCGCCCCCCTCCTATACCCCAATTGTTACATCCCAGTACTGATGCCAATGCCCCAGGGAAGCACTAGGGGGCGCTGCGGGGGCAGGGAGTGGGGCGGGGGACTCAGCAGGGGGCACGCTCTCCTGGCAGGTGGGGCTGGCCCCACGGCAGCGCTAGGGGGCGCTGTGGGGCAGGGAGTGGGGCAGGGGGCTCAGCAGGGGGCGCTCTCCCCTGACAGGCAGGGCTGGCCCCAGGGCAGCGCTAGGGGGGCGCTGTGGGGCAGGGAGTGGGGCAAGGGGCGCTCTTCCCAGGCAGGCGGGGCTGGCCCCACAGTGGAGCTAGAGATAATTTTTTTCAGACAGGAAATCGAAAGCTCCTGACCATTAAAGATCCCCCAGAACGCTCAGTCTCCAGGGGTTGGGGAGGGAACCCAGGAGTCCTGAGTCATTCCCACTGCAAGCGAGCCCATTCTGGGTCCTTAACCCCCCCACCCTGCACCCCTTCTTTTCTAATTCATAGACAGACAGATTTCTGAGTATGGGGACGGATGGATGGAGGGACGGACGGACGGCTGCGTACGGGAATGGAGGGACGGACGGATGGCTGTGTACGGGAATGGATGGATGGATGGATGGAGGGACGGACGGATGGCTGCGTACGGGAATGGATGGATGGATGGATGGAGGGACGGACGGACGGCTGCGTACGGGAATGGAGGGACGGACGGACGGCTGTGTACGGGAATGGATGGATGGATGGATGGAGGGACGGACGGACGGCTGCGTACGGGAATGGATGGATGGATGGATGGAGGGACGGACGGACGGACGGCTGCGTACGGGAATGGATGGATGGATGGATGGAGGGACGGACGGACGGCTGCGTACGGGAATGGATGGATGGATGGATGGAGGGACGGACGGACGGCTGCGTACGGGAATGGAGGGATGGAGGGACGGACGGATGGCTGCGTACGGGGTTGGCTGGCTGGACTGACAGCTGGGTATGGGGATGGACGGATAGCTGCGTATGGATGGATAGATGGATGGATGGATGGATAGCTGTGTGTGGGGCTGGATGGCCGGATAGAGAGATGGGGATGGACAGACAGACAGCTGCGTACAGGGATGGACAGCTTCATATGGTGGCGGACGGCCTGACAGCTACATATGGGGACAGATAGACGGACTGATGCATATGGGGATTGACAAATGGACAACTGCGTATGGGGTGGATGGATGGATGAATAGACGGATGGATGAACAGGTAGCTGTGTAAGGGGACGGACGGACGGATGGATGGATGGCTGTGTATGGGGACGGACGGACAGAGGGATGGACGGCTGTGTATGGGGACGGACGGATAGATGGATGGATGGCTGGAAGGATGGATGGCTGTGTATGGGGATGGATGGACGGACGGAAGGATGGGTAGTTGTGTATGGGGATGGATGGATGGACAGCTGTGTACGGGGATGGGCAGATAGATGGACGGACCGACAGACGGGTAGCTGTGTACAGGGATGGACAGACGGATAGCTGTGTACAGGGATGGACGGATGGTGTATGGGGCTGGACGGACAGATGGGGATGGACAGACAGCCGCACACTGGGACGGATGGAAGGACAGATGGAGCGATGCACACAGGGATGGACGGATGGGAGGACAGACAGAGAGCTGTGAATGGGGATGAACGGATGCATTGGGACAGATGGACTGACAGCTGTGTACAGGGATGGACGGACTGATGTGTATGGGGATGGATAGCTCTGTATGGGGACGGACAGACGGATGGATAGCTGTGTATGGGGATGGACGGATGGACAGATAGCTGTGTATATGGATGGATGGATGGATGGACGGACGGACAGCTGGGGATGGGAACGGATGGACAGCTAGGGATAGGTGGGGATGAATGGATGGACGGACAGCTGCGTATGGGGACAGACTGACTGACGGACACATACGGAAGTGAACCGGTGGATTTATGTATGTATGGACAGACGGATATTTATGTCTGGGGATGGATGGACTGATAGTTGTGTATGGGGATGGAGGGATGGATGGACGGACGGCCAGATAGCTATGCCTGGGGCTCGATGGATGGACGGATGGAGAGCTGTGTATGGGGATGCACAGATTGATGGACAGATGGACAGACAGACAAATAGCTGTCTAAGGGGATGGATGGATGGACTGGGGGACGACTGGCAAAAGGCTAATGTAGTGCCCATCTTTAAAAAAGGGAAGAAGGAGGATCCTGGGAACTACAGGCCAGTCAGCCTCACTTCAGTCCCTGGAAAAATCATGGAGCAGGTCCTCAAAGAATCAATCCTGAAGCACTTGCATGAGAGGAAAGTGATCAGGAACAGCCAGCATGGATTCACCAAGGGCAAGTCATGCCTGACTAATCTAATCGCCTTTTATGATGAGATTACTGGTTCTGTGGATGAGGGGAAAGCAGTGGACGTGTTGTTCCTTGACTTCAGCAAAGCGTTTGACACGGTCTCCCACAGTATTTCTGCCAGCAAGTTAAGGAAGTATGGGCTGGATGAATGGACTATAAGGTGGGTAGAAAATTGGCTAGATTGTCGGGCTCAACGGGTAGTGATCAATGGCTCCATGTCTAGTTGGCAGCCGGTATCAAGTGGAGTGCCCCAAGGGTCGGTCCTGGGGTGGTTTTGTTCAATATCTTCATTAATGATCTGGAGGATGGCGTGGATTGCACCCTCAGCAAATTTGCGGATGATCCTAAACTGGGAGGAGAGGTACATACGCTGGAGGGGAGGGATAGGATACAGAGGGACCTAGACAAATTGGAGGATTGGGCCGAAAGAAATCTGATGAGGTTCAATAAGGATAAGTGCAGGGTCCTGCACTTAGGACGGAAGAACCCCATGCACCGCTACAGACTAGGGACCGAATGGCTCGGCAGCAGGTCTGCGGAAAAGGACCTAGGGGTGACAGTGGACGAGAAGCTGGATATGAGTCAGCAGTGTGCCCTTGTTGCCAAGAAGGCCAATGGCATTTTGGGATGTATAAGTAGGGGCATAGCGAGCAGATCGAGGGACGTGATCGTTCCCCTCTATTCGACATTGGTGAGGCCTCATCTGGAGTACTGTGTCCAGTTTTGGGCCCCACACTACAAGAAGGATGTGGATAAATTGGAGAGTCCAGCGAAGGGCAACAAAAATGATGAGGGGTCTGGAACACATGAGTTATGAGGAGAGGCTGAGGGAACTGGGATTGTTTAGCCTGCGGAAGAGAAGAATGAGGGGGGATTTGATAGCTGCTTTCAACTACCTGAAAGGGGGTTCCAGAGAGGATGGTTCTAGACTGTTCTCAATGGTAGCAGATGACAGAACGAGGAGTAATGGTCTCAAGTTACAGTGGGGGAGATTTAGGTTGGATATTAGGAAACACGATTTCACGAGGAGGGTGGTGAAACACTGGAATGCGTTACCTAGAGAGGTGGTGGAATCTCCTTCCTTAGAAGTTTTTAAGGTCAGGCTTGACCCCCGGCTGAGATGATTTAGTTGGGGATCGGTCCTGCTTTGAGCAGGGGGTTGGACTAGACACCTCCTGAGGTCCCTTCCAACCCTGATCTTCTATGACTCTATGGACAGATAGCTATGTATGGGGATGGATAGCTGTGTAAGAGGATGGATGGCCGGACAGATATTTATGTATGGGGGATGGATGGACGGACGGAAGGACAGATATTTATGTATGGGGATGGATGGACGGACGGCCTGACAGATGGACGGACAGCTGCATACGGGGATGGATGGATAGATAGAGGGTGTGGGGGGGCGTGGATGGATGGATGGACGGACTGATAGCTGCGTACGGGGACGGATGGAAGGACAGATGGACCGAGGCGCACAGGGACGGACGAATGGAAGGACAGACGGAGAGCTGTGAATGGGGATTAACGGACGCGTATTGGGACAGACTGACAGCTGCATATGGGGAGGGACAGATGGACAGCTGTGTATGGGGATGGATGGATAGTTGTGTATGGGGATGGACAGATGGACGGACAGATAGCTGTGTGTTGGGGCGAACTGATGGATCCATGACAGCTGGGGATGGGGACAGCTGGGGATGGGGGACAGACGGATGGACAGCTGGGGATAGCTGTGCATGGGGCTCGACAGATGGATGGACAGATGGAGAACTGTGTATGATGATGGAAGGACGGATGGACAGCTGCGTATGGGGATGTACAGACAGATGGGTAACTGTTTATGGGGACACAGATGGATGGACGGACAGACAAATAGTTGTGTAAGGGGATGATGGATGGATGGACAGATAGCTATGTATGGGGATGGATGGATGGACAGATAGACAGCTATGTACAGGGATGGGTAGATGGATGTATGGATAGACGGACAGACGGATGACTGTGTATGGGGATGGATGGACGGACAGACAGATAGCTGAGAATAGGGCTGGGTGGACAGGTGAATGGCTGTGTATGGGGAGGGATGGATGGATGGCCGGACGGACAGCTATGTATGGGGAGGGATGGATGGACAGACGGATATTTATGTATGGGGATGGATGGATGGATGGATGGATGGGCAGATAGCCGTGTACAGGGATGGGTGGGTGGACAAACAACTGTGTATAGGGATGGGTGGACGGACGGACATTTATGTATGGGGATGGATGGATGGACTGATGGGCAGATAACCGTGTACAGGGATGGGTGGACAGCCGGACGGCCGGATAGCTCTGTATGGGGAGGGATGGATGGACAGACGGATATTTATGTATGGGGATGGATGGGCAGATAGCCGTGTACAGGGATGGGTGGACGGACAAACTGACGGATGGCCGGATGGATATTTTTGTATGGATGGACGCATAGCCGTGTACGCGGATGCGTGAATGGATAGACGGACGGACGGAAAGCCGTGTACAGGGGTGGACAGAGGGACGGGTGGATAGCCGTGTACGCGGGTGGCTGGACGGACGGAGGGACGGGCGGATAGCCGGGTACGCGGACGGGTGGTCGGACGGAGGGACGGGCGGATAGCCGTGTACGCGGGTGGCTGGACGGACGGAGGGACGGGCGGATAGCCGTGTACGCGGACGGGTGGTCGGACGGAGGGACGGGCGGATAGCCGTGTACGCGGACGGGTGGTCGGACGGAGGGACGGGCGGATAGCCGTGTACGCGGACGGGTGGTCGGATGGAGGGACGGGCGGATAGCCGGGTACGCGGACGGGTGGTCGGACGGAGGGACGGGCGGATAGCCGGGTACGCGGGTGGCTGGTCGGACGGAGGGACGGGCGGATAGCCGTGTACGCGGGTGGCTGGACGGACGGGCGGATAGCCGTGTACGCGGATGGGTGGTCGGACGGAGGGACGGGCGGATAGCCGTGTACGCGGGTGGCTGGACGGACAGGCGGATAGCCGTGTACGCGGATGGGTGGTCGGACGGAGGGACGGGCGGATAGCCGTGTACGCGGGTGGCTGGACGGACGGGCGGATAGCCGTGTACGCGGACGGGTGGTCGGACGGAGGGACGGGCGGATAGCCGTGTACGCGGGTGGCTGGACGGACGGAGGGACGGGCGGATAGCCGTGTACGCGGGTGGCTGGACGGACGGAGGGACGGGCGGATAGCCGGGTACGCGGGTGGCTGGACGGACGGAGGGACGGGCGGATAGCCGGGTACGCGGACGGGTGGTCGGACGGAGGGACGGGCGGATAGCCGGGTACGCGGGTGGCTGGACGGACGGAGGGACGGGCGGATAGCCGTGTACGCGGGTGGCTGGACGGACGGAGGGACGGGCGGATAGCCGTGTACGCGGACGGGTGGGCGGACGGAGGGACGGGCGGATAGCCGTGTACGCGGACGGGTGGGCGGACAGAGGGACGGGCGGATAGCCGTGTACGCGGACGGGTGGCTGGACGGACGGGCGGATAGCCGTGTACGCGGACGGGTGGGCGGACGGAGGGACGGGCGGATAGCCGTGTACGCGGACGGGTGGGCGGACGGAGGGACGGGCGGATAGCCGTGTACGCGGACGGGTGGCTGGACGGACGGGCGGGCGGATAGCCGTGTACGCGGACGGGTGGCTGGACGGACGGGCGGATAGCCGTGTACGCGGACGGGTGGGCGGACGGAGGGACGGGCGGATAGCCGTGTACGCGGACGGGTGGGCGGACGGAGGGACGGGCGGATAGCCGTGTACGCGGGTGGCTGGACGGACGGAGGGACGGGCGGATAGCCGTGTACGCGGGTGGCTGGACGGACGGGCGGATAGCCGTGTACGCGGACGGGTGGTCGGATGGAGGGACGGGTGGATAGCCGTGTACGCGGACGGGTGGTCGGACGGAGGGACGGGCGGATAGCCGTGTACGCGGACGGGTGGTCGGACGGAGGGACGGGCGGATAGCTGTGTACGCGGGTGGCTGGACGGACGGAGGGACGGGCGGATAGCCGGGTACGCGGGTGGCTGGACGGACGGAGGGACGGGCGGATAGCCGGGTACGCGGACGGGTGGTCAGACGGAGGGACGGGCGGATAGCCGTGTACGCGGGTGGCTGGACGGACGGGCGGATAGCCGTGTACGCGGACGGGTGGTCGGACGGAGGGACGGGCGGATAGCTGTGTACGCGGGTGGCTGGACGGACGGAGGGACGGGCGGATAGCCGTGTACGCGGGTGGCTGGACGGACGGAGGGACGGGCGGATAGCCGTGTACGCGGGTGGCTGGGCGGACGGAGGGACGGGCGGATAGCCGTGTACGCGGGTGGCTGGACGGACGGGCGGATAGCCGTGTACGCGGACGGGTGGGCGGACGGAGGGACGGGCGGATAGCCGTGTACGCGGGTGGCTGGTCGGACGGAGGGACGGGCGGATAGCCGTGTACGCGGACGGGTGGGCGGACGGAGGGACAGACGGACGGAGGGACGGAGGGCGGCGTAGGGGACGCCCGGCCCCCCGAGGCTCTTTACCTTGGCCCGCGCCCTGCGCGCAGTCGGGGGCTGCGAGTCCGTCACAGTGGCTTCGTAGACCTCCTGGATGTCTGGGGAGGGAAGACGCCAGGACTTTACTGCCCCGGGGTGGGGAGTTTTTCCACCCCTTCTGCCCCCCCCCCCGCACCCCACCACAGCGCCCCCTGCTGGCGGAGGCCAGGCCTGGAGGGGCCCGTGGTGCCGATCCGGCCGCGGGGGCCGGTTGGCTGAGCCGTAGCCAGGCCCGAGCCGAGCCACTTTGTCTGAAAGCTCCTTAGAGGCTGGTCCTCGGCCTCCTCCCCTGCCCCCAGCCAGGCCGGAGCTAATTAACGGAGATTTAACCCTAATTATAGCCCTGGGCCCCGGGCCACCGCCCAGGCATGTGGGGGGGGGGTCGCCCCACACCCTCGCACGGGGCTAAGCCAGGCGAGCCGGTTCGGGTTCACGTCAAGCACCGCCCCACCCTTTACGCCCCGCCCCCTTCCCCAAGCCCCACCCTTGCCGTTTCAGCCCCTCCCCCAGACTCCCCTTTACCGCCCGCCGCGAACCCCGCCCCACACAATCTGGGAGCCCCACCCCCTGCTCAGTCAGTCCCTCCCCCCTCCCTAAGCCCTGCCCCACACAGTCCCCCCCAACTACTACCCCATCCCCAAGCCCCGCCCCTTCCATCAGCCCCGCCCCCAGCCCCTAAGCCCCGCCCCCAGCCCCACACCTACCCAGCAGGGCCTGGAAGAGCCGGCTGTGGAAGATGCTGAGCAGGGTCTGGGCCTTCTGCCGGAAGCTCTGGTCCGCCGTCGGGCGCAGGGCGGCCTGGGCCTCTGGGGGGGCAGATGGGGGGTCAGGCGAGGCGTGGGGATGAGTGGGGGGGGGGCGTGCATGCAGCAGGGATTGTTTCTGGGCCCCCCCCCCAGAAATGGGGTGTGCAGGACTCCTAGGAGGAGGGCAGCAGCTGGTCAGGGGAGGTATTTCCGGGGGGCGCCCCGCCATGGGGCACGCCGGGGGGGGGGTGTTTCTGGGGCGGCCCCTGTGGTGGGGGCCGAATGTCCAGAGGGGGGAGGGTGAGAGGGGGCGTTTCCAAGGGGACCCCAGGGTGGGAGACATCTCTGGGGCGGGGCAGCATGGGGGGGACCCAGCAGTGGGGTGAGCAGACATGGACACACGCACACACCCCAAGTCACCGCTACCCCCCGTTCACCACCCACACCCACAAACCCTGTTCCCCCCCACACACCCCCCAAGTCACCGCTACCCCCCGTTCACCGCCCACACCCACAAACCCTGTTCCCCCCACACACACCCCCCAAGTCACCGCTACCCCCCCGTACACCGCCCACACCCACAAACCCTGTTCCCCACACACACACACCAAGTCACCGCTACCCCCCGTACACCCGCCCACACCCACACCCACAAACCCTGTTCCCCACACACACACCCCAAGTCACCGCTACCCCCGGTACACCCGCCCACACCCACAAACCCTGTTCCCCACACACACACCCCAAGTCACCATACAACACAACACAACACACGCCCCCTTGCCCAGACAAACCCACAACGCCCAGCATCTCCACACCCACCTCTCCCCCATCCAACCCCACACCACCACACAACCCTCCCCATCCAACCCCACAACACAACACCACACAAACTTCCACACACCCCCACTCTCTTATCCAACCCCACACTACACAGTACACAAAGTCGTACACCTCCACACTTGCCTCTCTCCTATCCTACCTCACAACACGACAACACCACACATTCACACCTGCCTCTCTCCCATCCAAACCCACATTACACAAACTCCCCCATCCAATCCCACAACACCACACATGCCTCTCCCATCCAACCCCACAACACTACACACCTCCACGCACACCCCCACTCTCTTATCCAACCCCATATTACACAACACAAACTCCCACACCCACCTCTCCCCCATCCAACCCCACACAACGTCGCACACTTCCATACCCGCCTCTCTCCCATCCTACCCCACCCCACACAACACACAAAGTCGCACACTTCCGTACCCGCCTCTCTCCCATCCTACCCCACCCCACACAACACACAAAGTCGCACACTTCCGTACCCGCCTCTCTCCCATCCTACCCCACACAACACACAAAGTCGCACACTTCCACACCCGCCTCTCTCCCATCCTACCCCACACCCTCTTATCCAACCCCATATTACACAACACAAACTCCCACACCCACCTCTCCCCCATCCAACCCCACACAACACACAAAGTCGCACACTTCCACACCCACCTCTCTCCCATCCTACCCCACACCCTCTTATCCAACCCCATATTACACAACACAAACTCCCACACCCACCTCTCCCCCATCCAACCCCACACAACACACAAAGTCGCACACTTCCACACCCGCCTCTCTCCCATCCTACCCCACCCCACACAACACACAAAGTCGCACACTTCCACACCCGCCTCTCTCCCATCCTACCCCACCCCACACAACACACAACGTCGCACACTCCCACACCCGCCGCTCTCCCATCCTACCCCACCCCACACAACACACAAAGTCGCACACTTCCACACCCACTTCTCTCTCACACTACCCCACACCCCCCTCTGTCCCTTACAGCCCCCCTCCCTGCCCCAACTCATACACACTCTCCCTGACAACCCAGCTCCTACACAACACACAAACCCACCTCTTCCCCTGTAGGCCACCCCAAACTTTGCCCTGTGCAACACAACAACACGCAAGCGCATTGCCCGGCCCCTCACGCCCATGGAGAACCCCCCACCCGGTGCCTGCTCACCCCCACACATGGCTCCTAGCTGGGGGCCCCCAGCTCTCGTGCTGGGGCAGGTGTGGGGGAGTTGGGGATAGCTCAGAGTGGGGCAGAGAGGTATCCCGGAGGCGCCGGGTTGGGGGGGGCAAAGGGGGTCCCTACCTCTCTGTTTCCTTGGCATCGCGGTGCCTGGCATGGGGGGGGCGCGTTGGGGGGAGACACACATGCTAATCCCGTAATCTGCCTTCCCAACAGCTGCCGGCTTAAAAGATTGGGAGCCCGGCAGAATTGTGGGTAGCGTAGTTTTGGCCGGGGGGGGGTGGGCTGCAAGACACAGCCATGCGGGGGGGGGGGGGGGGAGCAAGGGCAGGCAGAGAGGTCCTGCCTCTGGGGGGCACAGAGAGGAAAGTGGGGGATCCTGGCATGGGAGAGGGGTTGCAACAGAGGGGGTGGGAGTTTGCCCAGGACTGGGGGCGGGAGGGCAACTTGAAGCGCAATTCCAGGGGCGCTTTTTGTTTTCCCCCCCTAGCTTGGGCTCAAACTTTTTGGAAACGTTGAACCAGGGCAAGGCCCCGGGCGTTCACGCGGTGCCCGGCCCCGAGGGCCCATAAATATACCAGAAACTGACTTGGAAGAGGAGTGAAACTGCTCCTTGCACAGACTTTGCCAACCCCAAAGACCCGGGAGGCAGGCACACCCAAAATCACGAGATTGGCTTCAAAAAAATCACGAGATTATGTCAAAATAATAGACAGGGGGGGGGTTCTTTTTCTTTGCCAGCTGCAAGAAAAGAGCAAAGCAAAGGAAAGATAATGAATTTAAAGCTCAGTTCACCTTTGGAACTCCATGCCACATGATTATCCGACCAGCACACCATAGAAGTTGAGAAAAATTTTCATTCAGGACCCTAAAAATATTTATAATTTGCGTTCATTCACTTCGTCGATTAATATATTACATATAGACATAAAAGATTATCTTTGTAGATATTAGCTTTTATATTAAATATAACAGGGAAAGATGTTCTATTTATTAAAAATAGCTACATAATATTAAATATACAATGATGCTAAACCCAGAGTTGAGAGTTCAATCCCTGAGGGGGCCATTTAGGTATCTGGGGCAAAAACTGGGGAATGGTCCTGGTTTGAGCAGGGGATTGGACTGGATGATCTCCTGAGGGCCCTTCCAACCCAGATCTTCTATGTATTGTCTGTTATATTAAATACATATAAAGATGTATTGTCTTATATATAGATTACGCAACTTTAGAATATAATAATTAGTTAATATTCTAGGTATTTAATTTTAAAATATTAAATGTACAAAAGGACATTAAATATACATATATTTATCTTTATGTTAACTATAAATGGCAAGATGCATTTTCTTTACATATAAGCTATCAAATAGAATATACAACCATTATAGATTTATCTTGGCTAGTCTCTAAGGTGCCACGAGTCCTCCTTTCCTTTTTGCGAATACAGACCAACACGGCGGCTACTCCGAAACCTGTCTTTATATACTGTTAATTATATACATTAAATGTGTAAAGATCTGTTATACGCAATATACAACACAAGAGGTGCTATCTTTATGGATGTTAGAGATAGTAAATATTGTTATATTATAAAGATGTATATTTCATCTTAAATATTAATTATATCCATTCGGTTTATAACTGCATAGAATATTAAATTATACAGATCGTATTTGTTAAATTAAATATATAGAAATATGTATTTTTACATATATTCTGTATCTATAATCGTAAAAACAACATCCAGCTATTTAATTAAAAATACGTATTCTCTTCCCATGTATTAGATATCTATAATATTGAAGGAAATACACCATTAAACTAAAGTATAAAGATGTTTTATCTTTCTATTAAATACACACACTAAATACGCAACCATTAATTATAAAGCTGAATTGGCTTTACTTATGTTAAATATCAACACTCAATATAATACACAATCATCTTAAAGATGTATTATCCTTACATCTATTACATATCATAGAATCATAGATTATCAGAGTTGGAAGGGACCTCAGGAGGTATCTAGTCCAACCCCCTGCTCAAAGCAGGACCAATCCCCCAATTTTTGCCCCAGATCCCTAAATGGCCCCCTCAAGGATTGAACTCACAACCCTGGGTTTAGCAGGCCAATGCTCGAACCACTGAGCTCTCTATAATAGAGAGGCTGAGGGAACTGGGATTGTTTAGCCTGCGGAAGAGAAGAATGAGGGGGGATTTGATAGCTGCTTTCAACTACCCGAAAGGGGCTTCCAAAGGGGATGGATCTAGACTGTTCTCAGTGGTAGAAGAGGACAGGACAAGGAGTAATGGTCTCAAGTTGCAGTGGGGGAGGTTTAGGTTGGATATTAGGAAAAACTTTTTCACTAAGAGGGTGGTGAAACACTGGAATGCGTTACCTAGGGAGGTGGTAGAATCTCCTTCCTTAGAGGTTTTTAAGGTCAGGCTTGACAAAGCCCTGGCTGGGATGATTTAATTGGGGATCGGTCCTGCTTTGAGCAGGGGGTTGGACTAGACACCTCCTGAGGTCCCTTCCAACCCTGATCTTCTGATTCTAATATCAAATGCAATATACAACAACCGATTATTATCTTAATTATAAACGTATAGTCTTTACATCAAATTATATACATTGTATTAAATATACTAATCTGTATTATCTGTTTATATAAAAATGTATTAGTTCCATGTACATGTGAAAATATACAGATTACAGTAATGTATATCAAGTTCTCTTTATATTAAATTATACATACGAAATGCACGAGGGAAAGATTTCCTTTTACACCACATCGGCTACGTAATTACCGACATCACATTAAACGGGCCCCCCCCCGAACGCAACGTAAAAGAAACGACCCGCAAATCACCGATCTTGCCGTGAAAAGGTGCAGTTTGGCCCAAACGGCGTGGTTTGGGCTGGAAAATTCGTGAAAGGGCCTTCAACCAGCCGACGGCCAGTCGCCCCTCGCGGTTACGAATCGGTCCCTCCTTCCCGACGTCCGGCCTGGCTCTTCCGCGCTCCGCAAGACTCAAGAGCGGGTTGACCCCCGGGGTTTTCTCCCTGCCAAGGGCTGTAGACACGGGACCCCACAGGTCGCTGCGTTTCCAGACGCCAAACAGCTCACAAGCCGGAAGGCATTTTTACCCAGCCCTCCGCCTCCTCTCTGTACCCTCTCCAGCATCGCCACTGATGATTTAAACGGCACACGCCTCAACTGGAGGCCGTCTTCTGGCATCAGGCTCACCGATACCAGGGTAAATCGTCTCGTTTTATGCCATGGAGTTGAGCTGATAACTAGTGGAACTCCTTGTTACAGGACACTGAAGCAGCCACGGGATTGCTATAGCCAGGGATACCATTTCTATATCTGGTGCGGATTCCCCACCGTGTGATGATGTCTGAGCCCAAGACAGTGGCATGGAGAATTATGAGAAGGGTTGTTAACCCGCGGGACTCCCTGCCACATGATGGTTGGTGAGGCACCCACTTGGGATGCTTACATAGATCATGAGAACCTTGGATTGACTTTCAATCCAATTAATTAGAGCCAGGACCAAATAATGAGGGGTGGGGATGGGACAGAAATAGCGGGGATTGGGCAGTGACAGGATACGGGGCTAGGTGGGCTCATAGTCTGATCCAGGATGGCAGGGAAGGGCCGGGATATTGAGCCCCGCATGGTCCATTTCTGCCACACAGTGATTTAATTCCCTTCCCAGCCCCCCACCCCTCCACAGACTCCTCCAGAAGGTGTCGTTAACCAGCGGAACTCCTCACCACATGGCTGCATCATGCCGTACACAAGTAGCAATTCCTTTTCTCCCAATTGGCTCCCTGGAAATAAGCAGCTCCACACTGGAATCAGTCGGGCACATCCCCAGGTGGTGTAATTAAGGGGGGGATCAGGATACACTGCTCTAACCACTAGCCCCCACTCCCCTCCCAGAACCAGGGAAAGAACCCAGGAGTCCTGGCTCCCAGCCTGCCCTGTTCTAACCCACCAGGCAGAGAACCCAGGAGTCCTGGCTCCCAGCGCCCCCTGCTCTAACCACTAGCCCCCACTCCCCTCCCAGAGAGCAAGGAGAGAACCCAGGAGTCCTGGCTCCCAGGCCCCCTGCTCTAACCCCCCGAAACCCCAAAGGGCTCATTCGGATCCTGACCCCACAACTCCACCCGAAGGTCTGAACCCCAGCTCCCCCCAAAATCCGTCTCCCCCCCTCCCGCCACAGCACAGGGAAGTCCTGGTTGTAACACATCCAGTCATCCAAAATATTCTATTTATTTTTGACAAGGAAACAGCGGCCGGGCCAGGCTCTCCTGTAGGGATCAGGGTGACCCCATTTCTGGGGGCACCCCTGCTTGGAGGGCATCAGTGTCGGGGTGCCCACTTTTCTCCCACAAGTGCGAGATGTGTGGGCAACTCTGCCCCCCCAGCCTGGCACCTTCCCCACCCCAAAACCGACTGGCCACTGGGGGAACATAAAGCAGCTATGGCTGGTTAAAGCTCAGATCTATCCCCGGGGCAGGGGAGAGGGGAGCCTCGAAACTCACATTTCCCTCCATGGGGCTGCCTCAAAACAGACATTTCCCCCCTCCTTGGGGGAGCCTCGAAACACACATTCCACCTCCTCGGGCAGTTCCCCCCACCTCCAGGGTAGACATTTCTCTCCTCCTACACGGCAGCTCCCGCCGCTTCCTCCAGAGCGGCCTCGAAACACACATTTCCCCCCATCCTCAGGGGAGCCTTGAAACAGACATTGCCCCCTCCTCCAACAGGGGCACGTTAAGGCATTTCCACAGCAGAAGAGCTACGTCCCAGAGGTAGCGTGTTAGGCTGGGCGTATTGGAGGAAGGGAAAGCACCCCACTATTCGCCCCCCCCTTTCCCAGACGCTTCAGGGAGGGGGCAGAAGTGTGTGCTGGGAAGTGGGAGGGGCCAGTTTGGGGTCACAGTGTCCCAGGCGGAGCTGTGTCGGGGCTCAGAAGCCCAAGGGGTTGGGGGAGACCACACCCCCGTTCTCCACCACGGCCCGGGAGATGCCCCGCAGCTGCCGGAAGGTGTGCCGGGCGCTGTCCGTGCTGAGCGGGCTCAGGGTGGCCATGAGGCGCTCGTAGGCCTGGAGCGAGACAGGAGGGGAGGGGTGTGAGATAGGCAAAGGCGTCCCCGCGCCCCCCCAAATCCTACCCATCCCCTCACCAGCACCCAGCAGGAGGGAGGGGGAAAGAGATGCATGGATGGGGATGGAGGGAAGGGGAGGATAGAGAAAGGGATGACAGAGGCATGGAAGAAGAGGGGGACGGAGGAATCGAGGAAAGACAGATGGAAGAAGGGGGGACAGAGGTGTGGAGGGAGGGATGGAGGTCGGGAGCGGGGACAATTGGAGGGATGGAGGGAGGAACGGAGGGATGGAAGAAGAGGGAGAGAGGTGCGGAGGAATGGAGGGAAGAAGGGGGGACAGAGGTGTGGAGGGATGGAGAACGGAGATGGATGGAAGAGGGGGGGACGAAGGGAGGGAGGGAAGAAGGGGGACGGAGGTGTGAATATAGAGACGGAGGAATGAAGGGACAGAGGTGTGGCGGGAGGGAAGAAGGGGGGACGGAGATGTGGATCGAGAGACGGAGGAATGAAGGGACGGAGGTGTGGAGGGGAGGGGGGGCGACTGGATGGAAGAAGGGGGGGGGACGGACGGACGGACGGGCGGGCTGCCGGAGGGAGAACCGGGAGGGCTGGATCCAGCAGACACCCTGCGGCCCGAGGGGGCTCCGGAGCCGCCCCCCACTCACCTCGTCACACCAGGTCTCACACAGCAGCTTTTCGTGCTGGGCAGTGGGGTGGGCCTGGGCCAGGGAGCGCGACGCCCTGGGGGGGGGAAGTGACCCATTAGAACCGGGGGCTCCCCAAAAAATTTGGGGCTAAGAACCCCCTTAGAAACACACAGAAAGGCCCCCCGACCTGCTCCCGCAGAGGCCCCCAGCCCAAGGGGTGAACCACTCCCCCCACAGGCCCCCTTGGGACGGAGGGGGGGACACCCCAGACCAGCCCCCCCACCCCCCTCATTAGCCCCCCTGACACCCCTACCTCCCACAAACCCCCCTCCCCAGCTCCCTCCACCCTCCTGTTCCCCCAGCCAGCCCCCCCACGCCTCCTCCCCCCCCTTCTCCACCCCATCCCGTGCCCCCCGCCCCGGGCATCACCGGGACAGCAGGACCACCATGGCGTAGAGGTCGATCGCCCCATCCGCGACCCGCTTCAGCACGAACTGCTCGTCTGGGGGGGGGGGGGGGGAAATGACGGGGGGGGTCAGTGCAGAGCCAGCCCCTGCTCCCCCAAAACAACCCCTCTTCCACGCTCTTCCCCCGCTGCACCGATCCCCACCCCTCACTGCCCTGGGGGGCCCCCCCAAACCTTCCCACTCCCCTCACTGCCCTGGGGGATCCCCAGCTTTTCCCACCTCCCAGCCATGGGGGTCCCCCAACCCCTCACTGCCCGGGGGGCCCCCAAACCTTCCCAACCCCCCCAACCCCTCACTGCCCTGGGGGCCCCCGAAACCTTCCCGCTCCCCTCATTGCCCTGGGGGATCCCCAGCCTTTCCCACCTCCTAGCCATGGGGGCCCCCTAAACCTTCCCATCCCCCAAACTTTTACTGCCCTGGGGGGGCCCCCTTCCCCAGGTGCACTGATCCCCCCCAAACCTTCCTTCTCCCAGCCCCTCACTGCCCTGGGGGGTCCCCAACCTTTCCCACCCACAACACAGTGGGCCCCCCAAACCTTCCCGCCCCCCAACCTTCCCACACACGCTGAAGCCCTACAGATGGGGGGAGAAAAAGAGGCAGCGAGCCGGGACCCCCCTCCCCCAGCCAGCCCTATTTCGCCCCCTCCCCTACCCGGGGTCCCCCAAATAAACTCACCCACGATTTTCTTGCCGTATTTGAGCAGCAGCTTCTCCACCGTGGCACCAAAGAGATCGACCCCACGCACCAGCTGGGGGGGGAAGGAACGGGGTTGGGGGGGGCAGAATTAGCGGGGGGGGGGGGGGCAGACCTACATCTGCAAATATCCCCCGCCCCCAAGATCCACCCACCACCCCATAATAGGGGGCCTAACGGGGGCAGTGCGAGTTGGGGGAGTTGGAAGGGAGGGGCGGGCGGGCGTCATTGCAAGGGGGGAGGGGATTTGAGGCAGGGTCTCCCCCCCCCCATTCCCCCCCCTAATTCCCCAGACTCACCTGCTCGGCGCTGGGGTCCAGGTCGGGGTGCACCACGTCCCTCAGGGTAAGCCCGGATCCCCACCCGGCTTTCCTGGGGGAGGGGGGGGGGGGGAAGACAGACGGCACGTGACGGACCCCCCCCATACAAGAGGGCAGCCCTCCCAGCCCCCCCTCCAAGGACCAAAACCTCCCATCCAGGGAGCCCCCCCCACCCCTGGGGAGAGTGAATCCCTCCATAGACCCCCCCCCCACCCCCACAAGCTTGAGCCTCCCCCCATGGACCACCCCCCGGCCCCCCCCCCACCGGTACCTGCGCAAGCGGAGGGTCGCCTCCCGGGCCAGCAGCCCCACGTTCCCTATGGGGCTTTTCAGGGCTCGCTGCAGCCCCCGCAGCTGGTTCCCGGCGTTCTGGGGAGAGGGGGAGGGGGGTCAGTGACCTGGGGGGGCACAGACACCCCCCCCCAGAGAGGAACCAGCCCCCCCACCCCATTCCAGGTTCTCCTTCCCCCCCAGCAACCCCTTACCCTGAGGTCTCCTGTCTGCCCCCCAACACACCCACAAGACACCCCCCCACGGATCATCTCCCGTCCTTTCCCCCCTGAAGGCACAGCCCCCACCTCCCCCGCAAAGATCCCCGCCCCACACCCCGGCCCCCATATCCCCTCCCCCCACACGGCCCCCCCATGAGCTCCACCCCCAAAATCCCCTGCCCCCCACAGCCCCCCCTTTGATAGCCTCAAGTTGCCCCTCCCCGCCCCCCCCACCCCACCTGGAAGCCGTTCAGGGCCACGAAGAGCCGCAGGATGTCGTTGGTTCCCTCGAAGATCCGGAAGATCCGGAGATCCCGCATCACCCGCTCCACGCCCGCGTCCTGGGGGTAGGGTGGGGGGCCACGTTAGCCGGGGGGGGGGGGGCGGGGTCCTGGCACCGGGGGTAGGTTGGGCAGGGGTTCGGGGGGGAATATCCCGGCACCAAGGGGGGAGGTCGGGCAGGGGTTGGGGGGGCAGATCCTGGTGCCAAGGGGGGGGGAGGATTCCCGGCACCAAGAGAGGGTGGGGGCTGGGGGGGCAGATCCTGGTGCCAAGGGGGGGGGGAGGATTCCCGGCACCAAGAGAGGGTGGGGGCTGGGGGGAAGTCGGGCAGGGGTTGGGGAGGTTAGAGGGGATATCCCGGCACCAGGGGGGCAGGGGTTGGGGGGGAATCCTGGCACCAGGGGGGCGGGGAGAGGTCGGACGGGGGTTGGGGAGGATCCCAGCAATGGTGGGGGGGGCAGGTATCTCCACTCACCTTCATGAACCCCGTGCCCCCCATAATCTGGATACACTCGTCCGTCACCGTCCAGGCGGCTTCCTACGAAAACCAACCCATAGCCTCACGGTCAGGTAACCGCCCCACGGCACCCCCTGCCGGGGGAAGATGGGGTACCCAGGAACCCATGCCCCCCAGCCCCACCCTAGCACCCCGCCCCCATTCCCCACCCCACGGAGCCTCACCGAGCCAAAGATTTTGCTGATGGCTGCCTCGGTCTGGAAATCGGCCGCTCCTTGATCCATGTTGGCGCTGATCATGTACGCCATGGACTGCACGGAGGGAGAGAGAGAGCAACGCAGCTGAGATGCGGCCACCTCTGGGGCGGGGCGGCTGGTGACCCAGGGACCCCTCGCCCGGAGCTGAGATGGGGTCACCTCTGGGGCGGGGCGGTCTCACCTCAGTGACATACTGCAGCATGGCCATACGCGCCAACTTCTCCTGGATGGCTCCAAAATTGTGGATTTTGTCCCCAAACTGGGTGCGATTGGCTGCATGCTCCACCTGTGGGAGAGGGAGAGAGAACCCAACCAGCAGGGTGCAAAATTCCCACAATGCAATGGGGTGGCGGGCGGATTTCCCACAAGGCAGCAGGATCACGCAGTGCGTGTGTGTGTGAGAGAATTCCCACAAGGCAGAGGGGTCACCAGGGGAAGACTGGGGGTCACCAGGGGGAGGATGCTGTGGGGGTCGGGGGTGGGGGGGGACACACTCACGGCCTTGCCGATGACGCCCCGCATGGTCCCGGCCAGCGCGGCAGCCATGCCGAACCGCCCGTTGTTGAGGATGTTCATGGCCACCTTGAACCCGGAGCCCGGCGGCCCCAGCACGTTCTCTGCCGGAACCTGCACGCCCTCGAAGTGCACCTCGGCCGTGTTCGACGCCTTGATCCCCATCTTCTTCTCGGGGGGGCCGCTGCAATGGGGGAGGGCGGGGGGTTAGTGGGGGGAGGGGGGGCTCCGACGCCCGAAAATACAGCCCCCCGAACGTACACCTCGAAATAAAGACACCTGCCAACTCCCCCAATGCAGACATGGCCAACGTCCCTCAAAACCTATGCCCTGAAATACGGCCCAATGCCCCCCGAACCTATGCCCTGAAATACAGCGCCCCCCCCCCCAACACCCTCGAAAAGGTACACCCCAGAACACCCCCAAAATATACCCCACCCCTGAAATACACACCAGTGCAAATGCCTCGGAAACATACACCCCAGTGCAAACACCCCAAATGTACACCTAAGAACGCACCCCTGCCATATACACCACCTCTGAAATACACCCCACCACAAAAGCCATGCTATGCCCGGACACTCCAAAACCCAGGGGCCTACCCTCCAAAATATGCCCCCAACAAATACCACCATTCCCACAGATGCTCCCTAGCTGTGCCTACTGCTCCTGCCCCCGATCCGCTCCCCCCGCTGGACTGAGTTTGGGGAATACTCACTGGGTGACCCCCCCAAACGCTCGCTCCACGATGAAGGCCGTGATCTTCTCCTTCACCTCGCCCGTTGCCTCGTCCTTCATGGGGGTCTTGGCGAAGACGGTGAAGAGGTCAGCCAGCCCCCCGTTACTGTGTGGGGCAGAGATGTGGGGAGTCAGAAATGCGGGGTATGCCTGGGAAGGGGGGAGGCCAGCCCTGCCAGCCAAGGGACAGCGCCCCACCAAGGCTGGTATTGACTGCCAGGGGAGAGCGCCCCCGCCGAGTCCCCAACCCCGCGCCCCACAGCACCCCCTAGGGCTGGGGAGCACCTGATCCAGATCTTGCCCCCATCCAGGGTGTAGTAGGAGCCACAGGGGCTGGGCCGGGCTGTGGTGCGGATGGAGGCAGCATCCGAGCCACTGGACGGCTCCGTCAGACAGAAAGCAGCAATGGTCTCTCCTGGGGAGGTGAGGTGGGGGGCGAGGTTACACGCTGGGGGGGGCGATGCCCTTATGGAGCCCCTCCCATGCATTAGGCCACTCTCCCTTTTGTTAGGCCCAACCTGCCCACGCTCCCCAAATCCTCCTCTAGCTTGCTCCCGTACCCCCCGCTATCGCCACCCCTCCTCCCTGCCTCGCCAATCCTCCCGTACCCCCCCGCTACCGCCGCCAATCCTCCCGTACCCCCCGCTATCCCCGCCCCTCCTCCCTGCCTCGCCAATCCTCCCGTACCCCCCACTACCCCAACCCCTCCTCCCTGCCTCGCCAATCCTCCCGTACCCCCCGCTACCCCAACCCCTCCTCCCTGCCTCGCCAATCCTCCCGTACCCCCCGCTACCCCAACCCCTCCTCCCTGCCTCGCCAATCCTTCCGTACCCCCCGCTATCCCCGCCCCTGCTCCCTGCCTCGCCAATCCTCCCGTACCCCCCGCTATCCCCGCCCCTCCTCCCTGCCTCGCCAATCCTCCCCTACCCCCCGCTATCCCCGCCCCTCCTCCCTGCCTCGCCAATCCTCCCCTACCCCCCGCTATCCCCGCCCCTCCTCCCTGCCTCGCCAATCCTCCCGTACCCCCCGCTACCCCAACCCCTCCTCCCTGCCTCGCCAATCCTCCCGTACCCCCCGCTACCCCAACCCCTCCTCCCTGCCTCGCCAATCCTCCCGTACCCCCCGCTATCCCCGCCCCTCCTCCCTGCCTCGCCAATCCTCCCCTACCCCCCGCTATCCCCGCCCCTCCTCCCTGCCTCGCCAATCCTCCCCTACCCCCCGCTATCCCCGCCCCTCCTCCCTGCCTCGCCAATCCTCCCGTACCCCCCGCTACCCCAACCCCTCCTCCCTGCCTCGCCAATCCTCCCGTACCCCCCGCTACCCCAACCCCTCCTCCCTGCCTCGCCAATCCTCCCGTACCCCCCGCTATCCCCGCCCCTCCTCCCTGCCTCGCCAATCCTCCCCTACCCCCCGCTATCCCCGCCCCTCCTCCCTGCCTCGCCAATCCTCCCCTACCCCCCGCTATCCCCGCCCCTCCAATCCTCCCATACCCCCCCCGCTATCCCCGGCCACCTTTCCCAGCCCCCACACCCCTGTCTTTTCCCCGCCCCACACCCCTATCACTCCCCCTTAAACCCCACTCAGCGCCCCTCACCTGTGGCCAGCTGTGGCAGGTATTTCTGCTTCTGCTGGGGCGTCCCATAGAGCAGCAACCCCTTGAAGCCGATAGACTGATGGGCCCCCAGCGTGATCCCCACGCCCAGGTCATGCAGCCCCACAATCTCCACCAGCCGGGCATACTGTGGGGAGAGGGGTGAGCGCAGGGCTGGCCAGCCGCCCCCTTGGGGGAGGCACGGACCTTCCCCACTAAGGGGCGCCGGCTGGGTCAGGGGAACGGGGAACGGGGGGGGCATGTCTCACCTGGGTGTTGCTCAGCCCCAGCCCCCCCAGCTCGGGGGGGATCTGCAGCCCAAAGGCCCCCATCTCCTTCAACCCCTGCATGGTCCGGTCCTCCACCCGCTCCAGCGAGTCGTTTGCCACCGGGTTGTTCACCTCCTGGGGCGGGAGGGGAGGAGAGAGGGGGAGTCCAAGGGAGGGATCCTCATCCAGGCTGCTGCCCACCCACCTGCACCCCCCCACACACACCGTGCCCTCCAGACTCAGCCCTGCCTGCTCTCACACCAGCCTTTCAGCCTGCCCCCACAAACGCAGCCCTGCCCCACCCCACTGCTTTTCTGCCAACCTTCCAGCTCAGCTCCCTGCAAACTCAGCCCCTTCCCCTCACTCATGTTTCCCCCCAGCCCCCCCAAACACAACACAAGCCCCTCCCCATGTCTCCCCCAGCCCGGCCCCCAACTCAACCCCTTCCCCATATTCCAGGTCTTCCATTTCAGCCCCCACAAACTCAACCCCAGCCACCCCCCAAACTCATCCCCCCTTCACCTGGAAGAAACGGCTAACGGGTCCAACGAGCTCCTTCAGGAACTGGGCCTGCTCCTCGGTCAGCACTGAAGGAGGGAGCGGGTTGGGGAGTCAGGCAGTGAGTGATGGGGGGGACCTATGGAATTGGGGGGGTTGCCAGCTCCCTGCCCCTAACTTCCCTCTCCTCCCCCTTGGAGTCACCTCCCAAGCCAATGGGGCAGCCCCTGCAGCCCCGCTTCCTCCAAGCCCCCCAGGACTTCCCCCCCCAGTTCCCCTTTACCTGTGGGGTAGGGGAACACCTGCTCCGTGCTCATCCGACCCTGGAACATCCCCACAGCGAAAGACTTTGACTCCTGGGGTGGGGGGACAGAGTGAGGGCAGGGGCAATCAGGGTCTTGTCCCTCCCCTTTGGGACCCCCCAAATCCCCCTTGAACCAGGGGAAAAATGGGGGGCCAACCCTCCCATGCACCAGCAAGCCCTGCCAATTGCTCTCCAACCAGAGAGGCCCCCCCCCGCCCCCACATCAGACCCCGGCGATACTCCCTCTAACTTGGGAGGGGGGTTGGGAACCAAGCCCCCCCACACACAATCCCCCTCGAATGGGGGTGGGGAATGAGGTCAAAGGAGAGAGCAGATCCACAACCCCCCGCCCCCCCTTACCACCCCGGGATCCTGAGGGTTAATAACGGGGTTTTGCGGTGCGACAGAAATACCTCCAGGATGGACTTGGCCTTGGAGACGGTCTGGGAAGCCGTCCCTGCTCCAGCCTTATCCAGCACAGCCTGTGAGTGAGACAGCGAGTGTCAGTGAGGGGCTGTGGGTCGGGAGTGAGGGGCACCGGCAGAGCTGGGGGGGCAGGGCTGGGCTGGCAGGGGCTGCGGGTCAGGAGTGAGGGGCACCGGCAGGGCTGGGGGGCAGGGCTGGGCTAGCAGGGGGCTGCGGGTCGGGAGTGAGGGGCACCGGCTGGGCTGGGGGGGGCTGCGGGTCGGGAGTGAGGGGCACCGGCTGGGCTGGGGGGGGCTGCGGGTCGGGAGTGAGGGGCACCGGCTGGGCTGGGGGAACAGGGCTGGGCTGGCAGGGGCTGCGGGTCGGGAGTGAGGGGCACCGGCAGAGCTGGGGGTGGGGGAGCAGGGCTGGGCTGGCAGGGGGCTGCGGGTCAGGAGTGAGGGGCACCGGCAGAGCTGTAGGGGGGCAGGGCTGGGCTGGCAGGGGGCTGCGGGTCGGGAGTGAGGGGCACCAGCAGAGCTGGGGGTGGGGGAACAGGGCTGGGCTGGCAGGGGCTGCGGGTCGGGAGTGAGGGGCACCGGCAGAGCTGGGGGTGGGGGGGCAGGGCTGGGCTGGCAGGGGGCTGCGGGTCGGGAGTGAGGGGCACCAGCCGAGCTGGGGGGGGCCCCAGGGCTGGGATACCTTCCGTACCCCTTCTCCAGTATAGTTCTCCAGGGGACCAGGCCAGATGTTTACGCCTCCCTTGGACAGCCCCCCCCCCCCGCCGCCTCCGGCCCCAGCTGTCACTTTTCCTCTAAATACTTGTGTCCCGTGACTCATCCCAGAACAACAAAACCTTTCGCCCAGATTCCCTGGCACAGACCAGATTCCAGGTAACGGGCAGGGTTTAAACCGGAATGCGGCCACCTCTGGGGCAGGGTGGCCAGTGATCCGGGGCCTCCTCGCCCGGCGCGAGATGCGGCCACCTCTGGGGCGGGGTGGCCGGTTAACAGCCTCACTGGGATTTCGGGGCAGGACAGGAGAGAGTGATGGTGACGGTGGGGATCCCCACGGGCTTACCTCGGCAGCATGGGTGCTGTACAGACAGGGGTTCAGGGGGGTGGGGTACGTCGTGGCCAGGGCCCCCCCGGAGCTAGGAAGAGACAGGAACAGGTCAGCGGTGAGGCCCTATGGGGACAGAGGGACAAGCCCTTCCCCCGCAGCTCCCCCATTTCTGACCTCCCCTATGGAGTCACCCCCCCCCCCCCAGCTAATCCAGGTCACCTCCTCCTCTCCCCTCCCCCACTCTCACAAAATGCCCCCCAATTCCCCTTCCCCACCCACCTCCTACTCCTGCCCCTCTGCAGCTCCCCCTCCCCTGTCCCCCAGCTCCCCCCGCCCCAGTTCCCTCCCCCACCCTTACAATGCCCCCCAATACCCCAGGTCTCTCTCCCTCCCCCCTCACCCGCGGGGGGGCTGGCGCAGGAGTCGCAGGCACAGCCCGGGGGCTGCTCTCGCTCCCTGCATGGCGACGGGCCGTCTGGCCGCCCCACCCCGCAAGGTCACCGGGGCCCCGGCCGGCCCCGCCCCCCACCCATGGGTGGGGGGAGGGGCCTGCCTGGGGAGGGGAATCCTGGGAAACGCCATTCGGGTGGGGGGGAGTGATGTAATCAGGGACACGTCACCACCACCCCCCCGATTCCCCCTACAGTCTATTTCCCCCACTGCTCGCAGTCCCCCCACCCACCCAGGGATCCCCCCTACAGTCTATTCCCCCCCTGGCTCACAGCCCCCCCCACCCCGCTCACAGTCCCCACCCAGGGATCCCCCCCAGTCTATTCCCCCCCACCGTTCACAGCCCCCCCCCACCCAGGGATCCCCCCCAGTCTATTCCCCCCCCGCCCCGCTCACAGTCCCCCCCCCCGGGATCCCCCCTACAGTCTATTCCCTCCCCGGCTCACAGCCCCCCCTCCCAGGGATCCCCTCTCTAGAGTCTATTCCCCCCCCCCCGGGCTCTCACGCCCAGCTCACTCATAACCACCCCCCCCTCCAGCCTTCCTTGTCTTGCATGCAAATTTTATGTAAAATGCATGCAAATTAGCGCCCTGGGCATGTGATGGGCCAATGGTAGCAGGGCAGTTTGGGGGTCCCCCTGTGAGGTTTGTTTGGGGGGAGAACCTGGCTACTCCCCCCTCCCCCGCATTTCACTGCCCATTGATCTCCATGAGCCAGGGGCCAGGCTGCCCTTAGCCAAAATGGCCGCCCCCTCCCACTGCTCTCAGCGGGCCTGAAGCCAAGCTGCCCTCCCCTAAAATGGCCACCTCCTTCCATTACCCAATGGGGCTGACGCCAGGCTGCCCTCACCTAAAATGGCCACCTTCTCCCATTGCTTTCTTTAGGCCTGAAGGCAGGCTGCTCTCAGGGTACTATATCACCATGGTAACTGAGCCCCCCTCATCCCAGCCCCACTGGGAGATATGAGCCCCCAAATGCAGAAAAGCCCCTGAACCCCATAGGTCTACTGGAGTCAGTGGGCCAGAGCCTCAGCTGGGGGGGACACATCCCTAGACCCCACTCCCCTCCCAGATCCAGGGAGAACCCAGGAGTCCTGGCTCCCAGCCCCCTCTGCTCTAACCCCCCAGACCCCAGTCCCCTCCCAGAGCCGAGGAGAGAACCCAGGAGTCCTGGCTCCCAGTCCCCCAGCTCTTACCCCCTTGCTCAGATACCAGGGTGAGGGGCAGCAGCTAAGCACCTTAGACCAAGAAGGGCCAGAACTGGACCCCCAACCAACCCAGGAGCCCAGATAGCCCCGCCCATGCGCCCCGATATTTTTTTTTGATCCCTTTGCTTTATTTTTATATTTTTATTGTTCTTTTAATACACAAAGAGCTAAAAATAAATACATTATTCAAAATAAGATTCTGCTACCATGCCCCCCACCCCCTCAGCAGTGGAGGGGCACTGCTAAGAGAAATGGGGGACCCCCAGCACCAATTATGGGGGGTATGTACCCTATGTGTGGAGCTAGAGAAATGGGGATCCCCCAGCCCCATTTAGGGGGGTAGGTAGTGTACGTAGGGGGCTGGAGAAATGGAGGATCCCCCACCCCATTAGTAGGGGTACAGAGCCTATGTGAGGGGCTGGAGAAAAGGGGGGCCCCAGAACCGTTTATGGGGGGGTACATATGCTGTGTGTTGAGGGAAACAGAACTGCCACCCCTTGGGGGTGATCCGAGCCACCTCGGAGCCCCCCAAGCAACAGGGGCGGATCGGGAATATCCCCCCAACTCTCCAACCTAAAGTGGTCTTGACTTCCCCATCAGAAACGCCCCGCTTTCCACCCCCCCCAGCATCCCAAGATTGACCTCCTGGGTCCAGACCAGAGAGGTCAATATTGGCCAGGGGGGAGAGGGGGTGCCCCCCAAATGCAAGAGGGGGAGGGAAGCTTGTAGTTGACCGTGCCTGCAGGCAGAGAGGGGTCATAGCTTGCTGGGGGGGGGGGGGAAGGGGGGAGGCGAGGGTAATTGGACCCCCATCTCAATCAGACACCCTGATTATGTGAGTTTGGGGGGCCAGGGAGGATAAAATGGGGTAGGACCTTTCCAAAACTGTGCATTTCTTTTTTTAATACAAAGAACGTTTATAAAAATGTCTCAAAGAACGTGGTGGTTTTTTTTGTTTTTTAAAAATCGATAATAAAAAAAAAGTTATAAAAAAGGATCTTTTCGGGAGGAAAAAAGATCTGGTCACTTCATCCACACCGGGGGGCGGTACCGAGCGGCGCCGGGGGTTGGGGGGGGGCGGGGGCTTCAGTACCAACGGGGGGAGGGGTGGTTTGGGACAGTACCGCCCAAAAACTGGAGAGAAAGCCCCGGCTCGAGCCCCCAGTCCGGGCTTTGCTCCCCAGCGGAGGGTCCCGTGACCCGGTGCCGGGTCATGTGACTTTAAGAAAGGCCGCGTGGCCCCGGAGGGCGACCACCTGACCAGAACTGGCCACTCGTGGGGCCGCTGGCGGCAGGGCACGGGATAGGAAACGGCCGTCAGGTGGCCCGGGGAAACGAAGTCACCGGACCAAGCGCCGGTCACGCGACATCAAGGCAGCGACAGGACAGGAAGACTGAGTCACGAAGGGCCACAAGTGGTCACGTGACCACGGAAGACTTGGTTGATGGAGCCTGTCTGATGTCAGGGACGTGGTGTGTGGGGGGGGGGGAGGCAGGGTGTCACATGATCACAGGGAATTGGGCACCGGTCTTGGTCACGTGACATCCAGGTGGCCACGAAGTCAGTCACGCGACCCCGGAAGGCTCCGTGGCCGGAGGTCACAGGAGGACATGGTTGCCGCGGGCTGTCACATGACCACAAATGGCCACGCGGGTGGGTCGCATGACTCCGGAAGGCTCTGTGGCTAGAGGTCAAGGCTGCCTCACGTGACCCCCCCAAAAGGCTGTGTGGATGGAGATCACGTGACACTGGTTGGTCACATGGCATCCGAAGGCTCCGAGTGGATGGCAGGTCACGTGATCTCAAGGCAACGAGTGATAGCCACGCGGCTAGGAGTTCGGCCAGGTGGCTTCTCAAGGCTCCTTGGCTTGGACGGAGGTCACGGGGCATCAAGGCAACATGGAGGTTGAGGTGCCGACGGGCTGGGTCACATGACACACAGGTGGCGGGGCGGGCCCCGGGGGCGGCCAGCAGGTCACATGACGTCGACGAAGAACTCGCTGGGGTTGCCCATGGCCATGTGGAAGGACTGGCGGCTGGCGGTGAGCTCGGGGGGCACCGAGGCCAGGTCGCGGACCGGGGGGGCGCCGGGGGGCTGCACGGAGGCGGGGCCGGCGCTGGGGGGACCGGGGGGCATCATCATCACCATCATGGGGTTGTAGGGCAGGGGCATGCCGGGGGGCCCGTAGGAGTGGAGGGAGTGGTGGGACCGCATGCTGCTCACCAAGCTATGGTGACTGCGCTGAGGAGCCCCGCCCGCCTCGGCCCCGCCCACTGCCGGGGCGGGGCCTCCCCCGCCGGCTCCGCCCCCCGGCTCCGCCCGCCGCAGGCTGCTGCGGGTCGAGTACTCCGATTCGCTGCCGCTGCCCGACTTGGAGTCGGGGGCCGCCTTCTCGTCCTTGGCCTTCCCCCGGCCCCCACCGCCCCCGTCGCTCCGGTTGGAGCCGCTGCTCCGGCTCCCTGCAACGAGACCGGGGGGTGGTCAGTGACCTTCAGATCCACAGGGACCACCCCATTACACAGCGAACCCAGGAGTCCTGGCTCCCAGCCCCCCCCGCTCTCACCACCAGACCCCACTCCCCTCCCAGAGCCGGGGAGAGAACCCAGGAGTCCTGCCACCCATCCTCTCCTGCTCTAACCACTGGACCCCACTCCCCTCCCAGAGCCGGGGAGAGAACCCAGGAGTCCTGCCACCCATCCTCTCCTGCTCTAACCACTAGACCCCACTCCCCTCCCAGAGCCGGGGAGAGAACCCAGGAGTCCTGCCACCCATCCTCTCCTGCTCTAACCACTAGACGCCACTCCCCTCCCAGAGCCGGGGAGAGAACCCAGGAGTCCTGCCACCCATCCTCTCCTGCTCTAACCACTAGACCCCACTCCCCTCCCAGAGCCGGGGAGAGAACCCAGGAGTCCTGCCGCCCATCCCTCCTGCTCTAACCACCAGCCCCCACTCCCCTCCCAGAGCCGGGGAGAGAACCCAGGAGTCCTGCCGCCCATCCCTCCTGCTCTAACCACTAGACGCCACTCCCCTCCCCTCCCGGGGGATGGAACCAGGCGGCCCCCGCGTCGCTCACCCTCGCTGTGCTGGCTCCCGGCGCTGCCCATGCCGTAGCTGTAGGAGGAGAGCTCGTGGTAGGGCGGGGGCTGGGGGCTGTAGGGGTGCGGGGCCGGGTACTGGTAGGAGAAGGTGGGCATCAGGGGCCAGGGCGTGGCCCCGGGCAGCGGGAGCGGGGCCAGCGTGTCCTGGTCCGAGGCCCCGCTCGAGCCATCGTTGTCGTTGAGGGAGAGGTTGGCCATGTCTGGAAGGGAGAAGGGGAGGGTCAGGCGTACAGGTCAGCTGTGTTTGGCCCCCGCTAGGGGGCGCCGGCTCCCACCCGCCCCAGGGCGGGGCCTGGCTGGCTCAGGGGGGTGGGGAATGGGGCACAGGGCCCGTCACCTCTAGGGGGCGCTGGCTCCCACCCACCCCAGGGCGGGAACTGACTGGCTCAGGGGGGGTGGGGAATGGGGCACAGGGCCCGTCCCCTCTAGGGGGTGCCAGCTCCCACCCGGCCCCAGGGCACCCACTGGCTGACTCAGGGGGGCAGGGAATGGGGCACGGGGCCTGTCCACTCTAGGGGGTGCCAGCTCCCACCCGGCCCCAGGGCACCCACTGGCTGACTCAGGGGGGCAGGGAATGGGGCACGGGGCCTGTCCACTCTAGGGGGTGCCGGTTCCCACCCGGCCCCAGGGCACCCACTGGCTGACTCAGGGGGGCAGGGAATGGGGCACGGGGCCTGTCCACTCTAGGGGGTGCCGGTTCCCACCCGGCCCCAGGGCACCCACTGGCTGACTCAGGAGGGCGGGGAATGGGGCACGGGGCCTGTCCACTCTAGGGGGTGCCGGCTCCCACCCGGCCCCACGGCACCCACTGGCTGACTCGGGGGGCGGGGAATGGGGCACGGGGCCTGTCCCCTCTAGGGGGCGCTGGCTCCCACCCGCCCCAGGGCGGGGACTGACTAACTCAGGGGGGGCGGGGAATGGGGCACGGGGCCTGTCCCCTCTAGGGGGCGCCGGTTCAAATCCGGCCCCAGGCTCGTGGTCTGACTGGCCTGTTGGGCAAGGAGCTTACAGAAGAACCCAGGAGTCCTGGCTCTCCCGCTTCCCTCCCCAGCCCCGAGCCCACGGGCTGCGGGGGAGATGATCAGGGTGGGGGTGAGTCGGCCCAGAGGGGTGCAGGGATCGACCGATCCCCGGTCGGGAAAGACGGGAGGGGTGGGGTGGGGATCCCCTCGTTTGAGACACCCCAGCCTGGCGCCAGCTCTTGCAACGGGCATCCCGCCCGGGCCGCCGATCGGGCCTGGCCCCTGTTCCCCAGCAGAGCCCCCCGCAGCCTGGAGCTCCGGCTCAGTGCCCCGGGGGTGGGGGGCCCGGGGGGGCGGGGGGGGGGCGCTCACAGTTCTCGCAGCCGCGCAGGTCCCCAAAGACATAGTAGCATTGCTCGGAGAACGTGATCTTGTTCACCGTGTGCCGGATGAAGCCGGCTTTCAGCAGGTTGCTGGCGTATTTCCGCGCCTCCCGCCGGTCCTGGAAGCCCTCGACGTGGTGATACAGCCAGTCCACCACGTCCGAGCCTGGGGGGGAGGGAGCGGGGGGCTCAGCAGGGGGCGCTCTTCCCCGGCAGGCGGGGCTAGCCCCAGGGCGGCACTAGGGGGCGCTGTGGGGCAGGGAGCGGGGCAGGGGGCGCTCTCCTGTGGCAGGCGGGGCTGGCCCCAGGGCGGCGCTGTGGGGCTCGGGGCGGGGGACTCGGCAGGGTGCGCTCTCCCTTTGCAGGCCGGGCTGGCCCCAGGGTGGCCCTGTGGGGCAGGGAAGGGGCTCGACAGGGGGCGCTCTCCCATGGCAGGCAGGACTGGCCCAGGGCGGCGCTAGGGGGCGCTGTGGGGCAGGGAGCAGGGAGGGGGGCTCGGCAGGGGGCGCTCTCCCATGGCAGGCGGGGCTGGCCCCAGGGCGGCGCTGTGGGGCGGGGTGCAGGGGCGGGGGGCTCGGCAGGGGGCACTTTCTCGTGGGCAGGCAGGACTGGCCCAGGGCGGAGCTAGGGGGTGCTGTAGGGCAGGGAGCTCGGCACAGGGCGCTCTCCCCCAGGGCCCTGCTGTGGGGCAGGGAGTGGGGTGCGGGGCTCAGCAGGTGGCGCTGGCCCCAGGGCGGCACTAGGGGGCGCTGTGGGGCAGGGGGCTCAGCAGGGGATGCTCTCCCCCAGCAGGCGGGGCTGGCCCGGTCCCAGGGCAGCGCTGTGGGGCTGGGAGCGGGGCAGGGGGCTTGGCAGGGGGCACTCTCCCCTCATAGGCGGGGCTGGCCCCAGGGCGGCCCTGTGGGACAGGGAGGGGGCTCGGCAGGGGGTGCTCTCCCGTGGCAGGCAGGACTGACCCCAGGGCGGCGCTAGGGGGCACTGTGGGGCAGGGGGCTCAGCAGGGGATGCTCTCGACGCTGTCCCCTCCGCCGGGCCGAGCGGCGCCCCCCGGTGGCCAAGGCGCCCGGGGCCCCCCCGAGACCTACCCAGGAAGGCGTTGGGAATGGTGATTTTCAGCCACATGCGGTCGCGGACCTCCAGCCCCGACTCCGGGGACGCCATGGCCTTGGTGACGGACGCCATGTCCGTGTGGACCGACAGATTGAAGTCGTCGAAGCCTGCGGAGAAAGGAGCCGTGGGACCGCCATGGGGCGGGGACTGGCTGGCTCGGGGGTGGGGGGCAGGGAGTGGGGCCCGGGGCCCGTCCCCTCCAGGGGGTGCCGTTACTCACGCTCGGTCTCGGCGACGGAGCTCCCGGAGGTGATGGTGCTCATGGAGGTGGTCCCGGGGTAGGCGGCGAAGGCGCCGGTCAGGGCGGCCGAGTGGGAGACCCAGGCAGCCGGGTCGATGGGTTGGATGGGCTCATCTGGGGGGGGAGGAGGGGGAGGGAAGGGGCGGGAGGAAACGCTGAGTCGGCTCTCGAAAAGCAGCCCCCCCCCGCACTCACAGCCCCCCCATCTCATCCCCCAATCCCAGCCTCACCCAATATACCCCCCCCATGTGACGTCTGACTCTCAGAAACAGGGTGCCCCTGGGGAGCCCCCCCTGCTGGCTACAACTCCCTCCCCCAGACACAACCCCACCAACCAGGCAGAGAAGCACCCCACACGTCAATGATTTTCTCTCCTCAGCACCCCCCTTTCAAACCCTGCACCACGAAGCACCCCCAAATTCCAGACTTGGGAGGGTGACAGACAGTCGCACCCCAAATGACATATCGCCCCAAAATCGCCACCCCACGGAGCTGGGGACCCCACAGCTCATGACTGAGAGATATAAGACACCTCCATACTTCAGAGAGGGCAACCCAATCACCCACAAACTCTGAGCCAAGGGGGAGATGCTGGCGTAAAGAGCCGGCACCTGGTAGCAATGGTTTTGGGGCGTCAGTACTTACTCCTGGGCAGCGTGAAGTACCCCTGGGGGGAAGGGTCCCAGCATTTGGCCACTGTCAGCACGATCGGGCTATAAGAAAAAGGGGGTGGAGGTGAACCCCAACTCCCTCCTGCCATTGAGATGTGGCCACCTCTGGGGCGGGGCAGCTGGTTACCCAGGGACCCCTCACCCGGCGCTGAGATGCAGCCACCTCTGGGGCGGGGCGGCTGTTTAACAGCTTGACAGCGATTTTGGGGAAGGACATGAAGGAATTGGTCCTGACAGTGGGGAGAGGGCCCCGGCCCCAACCCCACCCCCGGCAGCACGGTGCCCCCTAGTGCCGCCCTAGGACCAGACTTAGATCTTCCACCGTCCCAGTTTCCAGGGCTAATGACAGCTCCTGGGGGAATTGTGCGCCATTGCGCAATGCAGAATTTTTGCGGAAATTAACGTTGTGTGCGCCAAATTTCCTTTCCTCCACAGAAATGAGCTGTTTCTCCCTCTGGATCCCTGGGGTGGGCGTGGGGATCTGGGTAAAGGGGGGGCCCTGCGGCTGGGCTCCAGGGAGGGAGGGTGGGGGTACCTGGGCTGGGGAGGGCTTTGGGTATATTGGCTGGGTGCGGGGGCACCACGACTGGGCTCTTGCGAGGACAGGTTTTGGGTGTATTGGGAGGGGGCACCATGGCTGGGCTGTGTTGGGGGGGGACAGATTTGTGGGTATCTGGCCCCCTGTCTGAGTTCTGGGATGAGGGGAGGGGGCAGAGAAACAGGGGGGTTACTTTAAGTCTCTTCTCCTGGGGGAATTTGTGCGTGTGTCTATATCGACAACAGATATTTGGAAATAAATAACCAAAATCATTGAAACTGGCATGATTATGCAGTGTTACTTTGACAAATAAAATTTGCAGAATTTTAAAATATTGTGCGCAGAATTTGCAAATTTTTGGCGCAGAATTTGCAAATTTTTTGGCGCAGAATGCCCCCAGGAGTAAAATTACCAGCGAGGGGATCCTAGGTAAGGCTCATCCACCACAAGTGACCTTGCAATCAACTTTAGCCATGGCCCGTGTCTCATTCCGGGGTCCTGGGGCACCCCTCCAACCTCGCCCCACCCCCCAAGAGAGCAGGTGTCCCCCACTCACCCCGGCTTGTGGACGATCTCCCTCAGGACTCTGACGGCATCGTCGTTGCTCATGTTCTCAAAGTTAATGTCGTTCACCTGTGGGGGAAAGTGCAACACAAACTGAGACGCCGCCTTCCAAGGCAGGGTGAGCAGCGGACGCCTGGGTTCATTCCACGGTTCTGGGAGAGGAGTGGGGTCTAGTGGTTAGAGCAGGTGGGGCTGGAAGCCAGGACTCCTGGGTTCTCTCCCCAGCTCTGGGAGGGAAGTGGGGGCTGGTGGGTTAGAGCAGGGGGCTGGGAGCCAGACCCCAATCTTAGAGGTGGGGACAGGCGGTCTGTGCAGCACATGGTGTGACAGGTGCCCCGTGCAGCGCCTGGCCCAACTGGAGGAACCCCCAATCTCTCAGTGACTGGTGCCCCCAGCTACAGGGGGGTCCGGGGGGGTGTCGTACCTGCAGCAGCATGTCCCCTGGCTCAATGCGCCCGTCAGCTGCCACGGCCCCCCCCTTCATGATGGAGCCGATGTAGATGCCTCCGTCCCCCCGCTCGTTGCTCTGCCCCACGATGGAGATGCCCAGGAAGTTGTACTTCTCTGCCCGGGAGAGAGGAGGGGGAGGGCGGGGTCAGCGAAGGAGGCTCCGCCTCCTCTTGGAACCTTCCCTTCCCCCCCATCATTACCCCTCACTTGGAATCTTCCATTCTCTCCCCCTCCCCACTTGGAATCTTCCAGTCTCTTCCCTTCTTTCCCCACCCACTTGGAATCTTCCACTCTTTCCCCCCATTGACCCCACACTCATGGAATCTTCCATTCTCTCCCTTCTCATTTCCCCGCCCCCCCCCCGCCCCCCGCCAGTTGGCATTTTCCATTCTCTCTTCTCTTCTTTCCCGACCCACTTGGAATCTTCCATTCTCTCCCCAACTTGGAATCTTCTTCCCTTCTTTCCCCACCCGCTTGGAATCTTCCACTCTATCCCCCCATTGACCCCACACTCTTGGAATCTTCCATTGTCTCCCTCCCATCCTGTCCATCTTCCATGCTACCCCCCACCCCCCAACTTGGAATCTTCTATTCTCACCCCCCCCCCCCACACACACACACATACACACAGAGCTCCCTACTTGAAATCTTCCATTCTCTTCCCCACTCCCCACGCACTTGGACTCTTCCATTCTCCCCCCCCACCCCGTTGGTACCTTCCATTTCCCCCACACACAACCAGAGCTTCCTCCAAATCCCCTCCTCCCACCTGGCCCCCACCCCCACAGCCCCCCTCCCCACTTACCCATGTTGAGGGTGACCGTGATGATGTTGAGTGACATGGTAGAGTCGGTGACGCTGCTGAAGGAAGACGTCTGAAACGAAATGGGGGTTGGGGGGTGGAGTCAGTGGGGCAGAGGCAATACAGCCCCCCCCGCACCCTGCTTGCTCCCTCCCTCCCTGACACGGGGCCAGGCTCTTACCCGCTCCAGGCGCGGGGGGCGCTGCTTCCGCCGCCTCCGGTGGCGCTTGAGGAGGCGGGAGGCGCTGCTCTGTTCTGTGGAGCTGCTGAACCTGGGGGTGGAGGGGGCGAAAACGGAGGTTATGGATGGGGCTGCAGGAGGCAGGCTGCCCCGACCCCTCCCCCAGGGGGCATATCCTCCACCCCTCCCTCCCAACATCCTGGGGAACCCATCCTGGGGTTTGTCCCACCCCTGGGGCCAATCTCACCCCAGGGGTCCCCATGGAACTTCTGTCCCCGACTCTCTTTCCCCCACCAGGTTACCCGGCCCCTGGATTCTCTGCCACCACGGGGACCCTCCATTTCCCTGCCCCACAACAGCACATCCCACTTCGTTATCCTGTCCCCAGATCCCACCACCACAGGGAACCCCCAACTCCCTGCCCCACACCAGCAGCATCCCGCTGGGTTGCCCTGCCCCCAGATCCCACCACCATGGGGAACCCCCACACCAGCACAACCCTGCAGGATTACCTTACCCCTATATCTTCCCTCCACCAGGGAGACCCCCAACTCCCCTCCCTCCACCAGGGGGACCCTCCGAGTTTACTCTGGTTCCCCCTCAACCAGGGGGACTCCCATGGGGTTTGCTCCTGGATTCCACCCTGGATTTGCCCCTGAATTTAATGCCACCACCACCAGGGTCCCCATGGGTTTCTCCTTCATGCCCTCCCCACCCTCCCTGCCCCCCGTCCCACCTGCTCATGGTGTCGTCGTCATCTGAGTCGCATAGGCTGGTGGTCTCGATCTCACTGGTCAGCAGGGTGGACGAGCTCTCATAGCCGGCCAGGTGTCGTTCCAGCCGCGACTGCCCATTCGGCCGGTGCCCGCCTGTGGTGGGGGGAATAGGGCCAGGGTCAGGAGGCTGAGGCGACGGTCGCACTCCCTTCCCAGAGCCGGGGAGAGAACCCAGGAGTCCTGGCTCCCAGCCCCCCCTGCTCTAACCCACCAGCCCCCACTCCCCTCCCAGAGCCGGGGAAAGAACCCAGGAGTCCAGGCTCCCAGCCCCCCCTGCTCTAACCCACCAGCCCCCACTCCCCTCCCAGAGCTGGGGAGAGAACCCAGGAGTCCTGGCTGGTTCGGGGGCCCCTCACCACCATGCTCCGTGCTCTCCCGGCGCCGTGGCCTCTCCCTCCGCAGCGACACGACCGACTCCGTCTCCGTCTCGTGCTCCAGGTTCTCCCGGCTGCCCGAGATGTTAGGGCTGCAAAGACCCACGGTTGGTTACTGTTGGGGTCCACCGCTGCTGCCCCTCCACCTGAGGAAGATGGCCCCTTCCACCTCCCCCCACCTGTCACCTGTGGACTCTTCCAAAGTCTCCACTGCTCTCCCCCACTTGCGCACGGTCCCTTAAACCTCCCCTGCTTAGTCAGTGGACTCTTCCAATCTGACCTATTGCAATCAGGTCTGGGGATTACACAGGATTATGTTCCACCCACCCCCCAACCCATACCGGCCGGTGGACCCTTCCATCCCTCCCCTGTTTTTTGGGAGGTGGACTCTTCCACCCACCCCAATACAGAGGATTTTCTCCCTCCATCCCTAGTAAGGGCAGGTGGACTGTTCCACCCCTCAACACTGGGTGTGTGTGTGTGTGTGTAAATCCTCTAATAGTGGCAGGTGAACTCTTCCACTCCCTCTGTACTGCACGTGTGCTCTTCCACCACCCAGTGCACAAGATTTAACCCCCCCCACCCCAATACTGGCAAGTGGACTCTTCCACCCTGCCCTTTCCATGATCAGTGGTTCCTCCCAATACTGGCAGGTGGACTCTTCCATCCCCAATGCAGAGGATTTAAAACCCCTCCCCAGTACTCCAGGTGGACTCTCCCACCTGATGAGTGGCTCCCCCCAATACTGGCAATTGGACTCTTCCACACCCCCCAATGCAGAAGATTACACCCCCCAGTTCGGAGAGGTAGACCCTTCTCCCCCCCATCCCGTACTCACTGGAAGGAGGGGGGCCGGGAGTCCCCGATGCCGCTGGTCCTCTCCACGGGCAGCGGGGGCAGGGGGGGCGGCGGGGGCGAGGGCTCCGGTCGGGTCTCTGCGGGAGTCGGCACCGGCTCGGGCTGGGGGGTCTCCGAAGACACCAGCTTGGGGAGGGGATGGGGGGGGACAAAGGGTGCGTGAGCTGCCTTGGACTGAACCATCCCACGGCCCCTGAACCAGAAACCCCCCCGCTCCCCCGCTGTCTGATCTGGGCAGGGGGAGGGACCATAGTAGGCTTGGGCAGCCCACTGGTCTGATCCAGGGCAGCAGGCGGGATACCGGGCTAGATGGGCCCATTGGCCTGACCTGGGACAGTGCGGAAGGGGCAAGATACCAGGCTAGATGGGCCCACAGGCCTGATCCGGGATGGTGGGGAAGGGGCAGGAGACCAGGCTAGATGGGCCTCTGGGTCCGACCAGTCGCAGGGATTTCTATGCCCCAATGCAACTTCCTGTAGTAATGAGAACGACCCACACGGCCATACCCAGGAGACGACTCTCCCGTTGAAACAGGGCAGCTTCGCATTGTCGTCTGAAATCTCCTCCTTGACAACCCTACAGCGGAGAGAAATGGAAACAGGTTAGAGCGGTCATGTGACCAGGCATCCCTCACCCGGCGCTGAGATGCAGCCACCTCTGGGGAAGGGATGGCTGTTTATACAGGGATCCCTCACGCAATGCAGCCGCCTCTGGGAAAGGGGTGGCTGTTTATACGGGGATCCCTCGCCCGGTGCGGAGATGCAGCCACCTCTGGGGTGGGACACAGAAGCCGACTAACAGCCACACAGTGACACCACACAACAATTTAAGGCCGGGACTGTTCTGTTTATACAGCACCTAGCGTGGTGGGATCTCAGTCGAGGCGTGTGGCACTTGAAGCAGAGAAATAATTACACTGGGGTACGAGGAGGGGGATTTTAGGGAGGCCGAATGGAATAAGCCTGGCTGGAAATTCAGCCAGGACGTCGGACTTCAAATCCCTACAAAGATGTTCCAGAGGATCGTTAACAATTTTGAGGGCTGTGGAAAATGCCTGCTTCCCTTGACCAAAGATTTCCCATGCTCGGATGGGTCTGGATATTTTAATCAACCTATATGAGTAGCTCAGATGCAGACTGCCAGAGGCTGGGGTCAGTGTTTTACACAGGAGGAAAGCGAATTTAGAATTTCTCAATGAACTGAACGAAAAAGAGATTGACAATCTCGGTTTTTATTTATTTATTCCGTTAAAAAGAATTTAGCAACTTCTACGGACCAGAAATATTTTCACAATGGTTTCAATTCTTTGTCTATTTTGACTATTGTCCTTTATAATCAAATGTCTGTATTTTGAACGTTATTAGTTACTCATAACTCCAAATGTATAGAGAATGCTATTTATGAATCACTTCACATCTCTATTGTGTTATTTATACGCTAAAATCTATGCCTGACGATTAATAATCCTATATATATGTGGTATTATTTATAACAAAATCCATGTCGGGTTACAATTAATAATTATTAACCCAATATTTATATCCAGGCTTGGAAAGATTAGAGTTTTATGGGTAAATGTCGGTAAACATCGATTTCACCACGGATAATAATCAAAGTTTACAGGTAGGAAACGTAAGAAAAATGATTCTTGAGAACTCATTCGAGTTTCATTTAAGGCTATTTTGACACGTGATGTTGACCATTTGTGTTTTCACGGTTATAAAGCTTTAACTCCTTGAATCTTAACACTCGCGGTCATTAAATAATCAGCGTCTGACCCGCCCGATAATTTCCCACAACCGTGAAAGTTTAAATCCATACAGGTAATAAAAAACAGACTTAAAACCCACAATTGTGCAAATGTATAACTGATAAAAAATGGGGGGAAAATGCTTCAATCCCATAATTTCACGCCACTGCGAGAATTTAGATTGATAAACCTGAAAAACGCTATGATCTTTTGCACAACGGTGAAAATTTAAAATTGATCACAATTGAAAAAAATATTCCCACCCGCATAATTTCACGCCGTTGACACACTCCATATTGACAAGCATTAAAAACACTTCAACCCCCTAATTTTGCACGTACTGTGAAAATTTAAAATCTATACAAATCAGGGGGAAAAAAACCCTCTTTCAAACATAGATATTATCCACCAAAATTATTTTAAGAAGTCTAATTTTGAAAAACCTATTTATACCGTATTTTTGGAAGTAGATAGCTCGCCATCATATCATATGTATCTCCAGGCCGATATGTGCTTAAACCGTAAGCCATATTGCATTTATTTGTCATTTATGACCGATTTATGCATTCCGTCGTTTATAACCCCAAAGCGGTATGGGAGTCAGCCCCACAGCTACATTATTTGTCACTCAAGAAAGGCATTTTACTATTCGTTTCTAAAGAGGGCCCTAGCAAATTCGCGGTCCATTTTGGTCAACGTCACGGTCATAGGATTTTAAAAATCGTTAATTTCATTATTTCAGCTTGTTGAATCTGAAGTGTCACAGTGTTGGAATTGCAGGGGTCCTGACCCAAAAAGGAGCTGTGGGGGAGGGGTTGCAAGGTTACGGCTGCTGGCGGAGGCATTGCCTTCAGAGCTGGGCAACCGGAGAGCGGCGGCTGCTGGCCAAGAGCCCAGCTCTGAAGGCAGGGCAGAAGGATGGCTAAACTGGGATACGAAACTGGGAGGAGTGGTAGATACGCTGGAGGGGAGGGATAGGATACAGAAGGACCTAGACAAATTGAAGGATTGGGCCAAAAGAAATCTGATGAGGTTCAATAAGGATAAGTGCAGGGTCCTGCACTTAGGATGGAAGAACCCAATGCACAGCTACAGACTAGGGACCGAATGGCTCGGCAGCAGTTCTGCGGAAAAGGACCTAGGGGTGACAGTGGACGAGAAGCTGGATATGAGTCAACACTGTGCCCTTGTTGCCAAGAAGGCCAATGGCATTTTGGGACGTATAAGTAGGGGCATAGCGAGCAGATCGAGGGACGTGATCGTTCCCCTCTATTCGACATTGGTGAGGCCTCATCTGGAGTACTGTGTCCAGTTTTGGGCCCCACACTACAAGAAGGATGTGGATAAATTGGAGAGAGTCCAGCGAAGGGCAACAAAAATGATTAGGGGACTGGAACACATGAGTTATGAGGAGAGGCTGAGGGAGCTGGGATTGTTTAGCCTGCAGAAGAGAAGAATGAGGGGGGATTTGATAGCTGCTTTCAACTACCTGAAAGGGGGTTCCAGAGAGGATGGCTCTAGACTGTTCTCAATGGTAGCAGATGACAGAACGAGGAGTAATGGTCTCAAGTTGCAGTGGGGGAGGTTTAGATTGGATATTAGGAAAAACTTTTTCACTAAGAGGGTGGTGAAACACTGGAATGCGTTACCTAGGGAGGTGGTGGAATCTCCTTCCTTAGAGGTTTTTAAGGTCAGGCTTGACAAAGCCCTGGCTGGGATGATTTAACTGGGAATTGGTCCTGCTTCGAGCAGGGGGTTGGACTAGATGACCTTCTGGGGTCCCTTCCAACCCTGATATTCTATGATTCTATGGCATGGTAGGGGATTGCCACCCTTACGTCTGCACTGCTGGGCCCTCCGTCAGCAGCCGCTGCTGTCCGGCCGCCCAGCTCCAAGGGCGGCGCAGAAGTAAAGGTAGCAAAACCAGAACTCCCCCGCCCTAAAATCCCCTCCGCTGCAACTCCCTTTTGGGTCAGGCCTCCCAATTTGAGAAACGCTGGTCTCCCCGGTGAAATCTGTGTAGCACAGGGTAAAAGCCCACAAGAGACCAGATTTCACAGGGGGGAGACCAGATTTCACCACCCGTGACGCGCTGTTCGTGGATCGGGTAGGGCCCTGTTTATAAATCAGCGCTGAGCCTGGATATTTAAAACCCCCTGCCGCTTCGTTATGACCCCTACCGATAGATTAATGACACAATTTTGAATTGCAAATTCCTCTACGCTGGGTTATTTATCCCTTCCTATTGATGGGTGGCCAGTTCTGGCCAGGGATCCTTAGTGTTATTGATACGCTCCCAGCTCTGAAGTATTATGGATCTACGCCACTATCCGGATATCGCCTTCTCGCTCCCAGCTCCGCCACCCGGATGGTCTATCTGCCCCCGTACCCACGCGGCAGGGGGGAGTCAATTATTTTTGGTCCGGGTCTGCATTTCTTGGTCAAGGTGTAGTCAAGGCCCCAGAGAAAATTAAAATATCGTCGTCAGCATCACAGTAGGGATCGTAATAAGTAGACCAAAAAGATGTCAGGGTCAGTCCCAGAGCGCTGGGCGGTCCGGATTTGGCCCCCAGCCGGTCTGTTGCCAGCCCTGGCCGCCCGGTGTTATGAACAGGGTGGGGTGGGGAGCTGGACAGGGTCCTTCCCCATGCTAAGGACACCTGTGGGGGCCAGGGAAAGGGGGATCTGCCGGATGCCGGGGTCTCCCCGGCGCAGGGGTGGGGGGAGAGGTCTCCTGGAGGCCTGGGTCCCCCTAAGAGGTGAGATGATGGAAGGGCCCGGGTCCCCTGGACTCCTGGGTCCTCCTGAAGAGGGGGGTGGGGCACAGGGTCTCCCGGATACCTGCCCCCCCCCAAAAGGGGATGATGGAGGGCCCCAGGGTCTCCCAGACAAGTGGGTCCCCCTGCAGAAGGGGGACGGAGGAAAGTGTCCCCCAGACGCCTAGGTTCCCTGGGGGGGGAGGAAGAGGAGGAAGGAGGTGGGGTCTCCCGGACGCCTGGGTCCATCCCGGAAAGCGGATGGGGGGCGGGCTCCCCCGGACGCCTGGGTCCCCCCGGAAGAGGGATGGGGGGCGGGCTCCCCCGGACGCCTGGGTCCCCCCGGGAGGGGAAGAGGAGGGAGGAGGCGGGGTCCCCTGGACGCCTGGGTCCCGCCTCGGGGGGGGGGGAAGAGGAAGGAGGAGATGGGGTCTCCCAGACGCCTGGGTCCCCCAGGAAGAGGGATGGAGCGTGGGGTCCCCCGGATGCCTGGGTCCCCCCGGAAGAGGGATGGGGGGTGGGCTCCCCCGGACGCCTGGGTCCCCCTGGGAGGGGAAGAGGAGGCGGGGTCCCCTGGACGCCTGGGTCCCGCCTCGGGGGGGGGGAAGAGGAAGGAGGAGATGGGGTCTCCCAGACGCCTGGGTCCCCCAGGAAGAGGGATGGAGCGTGGGGTCCCCCGGATGCCTGGGTCCCCCCGGAAGAGGGATGGGGGGCGGGCTCCACCGGACGCCTGGGTCCCCCTGGGAGGGGAAGAGGAGGCGGGGTCCCCTGGACGCCTGGGTCCCGCCTCGGGGGGGGGGAAGAGGAAGGAGGAGATGGGGTCTCCCAGACGCCTGGGTCCCCCAGGAAGAGGGATGGAGCGTGGGGTCCCCCGGACGCCTGGGTCCCCCCGGAAGAGGGATGGGGGGCGGGCTCCCCCGGACGACTGGGTCCCCCCGGAAGAGGGATGGGGGGCGGGCTCCCCCGGACGCCTGGGTCCCCCCGGAAGAGGGATGGGGCGTGGGGTCCCCCGGACGCCTGGGTCCCCCCGGAAGGGGGATGGGGCGCGGGGTCCCCCGGACGCCTGGGTCCCCCCCGGACGGGGAAGAGGAGGGAGGGGGCGGGGTCCCCCGGACGCCTGGGTCCCCCCGGCAGGGGGATGGGGCGCGGGGCCCCCGGGCGGGGGGGAGAGCGAGGAGGGAGGGGGCGGGTCCCCCGGACGCCTGGGTCCCCGGTACCCGAAGTCCTGGTCCATGCTCTTGAAGAAGTACTTGGCGCCGGGCCGGCTCAGCGCCGCCTTGACGTGGCCCAGCGTGATGCGCTCGGCGGGCACCGGGATCTTCACCAGGTAGGGGGTCTCCTCCTCGTCCAGGTGGTAGATCACCTTGGTCTCGCCCGCCCCCCCCGCGCCGGCCGCCGCCATGGTACGGCCCGGCCCGGCCCGGCCCGGCCCAGCGCGCCTGCGCCGCCGCCGCCGCCGCCGCCGGACGGGAACGAATCAACCCCGCGGCGGAAGGGGGCGGGGGGGTGGGAAAGCGCGGCGGCCCCCCGCGCGCGCGCGCGAGCCACCCTCCTATGTCTGGGACCGTCGCGTCCCTACGCTACGCGGGCCGCCCTGCGCGGCTGCGTCACGGCGCTGCGTGCAAGCGTGTGTGCGCGCGCGCCGGGCCCCCCCCCCTCCCTCCTCCCGCGTCACGCGACGGAGACGGCTTGACGTGAGTGGGGCGTGCTGGGGGCGGGGGGGAGCGGTGTGTGCGTGCGCGTCCCCTGACGCACGTGCGCGCCTCACGCAACGTGCTGGCGTCAGGGGCAGGAGGCAGGAGCGGTGGGGGGGGGAAGGGGAAGAGGGGGAGAGTCGGGGCACAGGGAGAGGGGGAGGAGGGGGGCAGGAGTCAAAGGGGGGCAGAGGGAAAGGGCAGGGAAGGGGGGGTCAGAGGGGCAGGAGTCAAAGGGGGGCAGAGGGAAAGGGCGGGGAAGGGGGGTCAGAGGGGGAAGGGGGCAGGAGTCAAAGGGGGGCAGAGGGAAAGGGCGGGGAAGGGGGGTCAGAGGGGCAGGAGTCAAAGGGGGGCAGAGGGAAAGGGCGGGGAAGGGGGGTCAGAGGGGGAAGGGGGCAGGAGTCAAAGGGGGGCAGAGGGAAAGGGCGGGGAAGGGGGGGTCAGAGGGGCAGGAGTCAAAGGGGGGCAGAGGGAAAGGGCGGGGAAGGGGGGTCAGAGGGGGAAGGGGGCAGGAGTCAAAGGGGGGCAGAGGGAAAGGGCGGGGAAGGGGGGTCAGAGGGGCAGGAGTCAAAGGGGGGCAGAGGGAAAGGGCGGGGAAGGGGGGTCAGAGGGGGAAGGGGGCAGGAGTCAAAGGGGGGCAGAGGGAAAGGGCGGGGAAGGGGGGGTCAGAGGGGCAGGAGTCAAAGGGGGGCAGAGGGAAAGGGCGGGGAAGGGGGGTCAGAGGGGGAAGGGGGCAGGAGTCAAAGGGGGGCAGAGGGAAAGGGCGGGGAAGGGGGGGTCAGAGGGGCAGGAGTCAAAGGGGGGCAGAGGGAAAGGGCGGGGAAGGGGGGGTCAGAGGGGGAAGGGGGCAGGAGTCAAAGGGGGGCAGAGGGAAAGGGCGGGGAAGGGGGGTCAGAGGGGCAGGAGTCAAAGGGGGGCAGAGGGAAAGGGCGGGGAAGGGGGGTCAGAGGGGCAGGAGTCAAAGGGGGGCAGAGGGAAAGGGCGGGGAAGGGGGGTCAGAGGGGCAGGAGTCAAAGGGGGGCAGAGGGAAAGGGCGGGGAAGGGGGGTCAGAGGGGGAAGGGGGGCAGGAGTCAAAGGGGGGCAGAGGGAAAGGGCGGGGAAGGGGGGTCAGAGGGGGAAGGGGGCAGGAGTCAAAGGGGGGCAGAGGGAAAGGGCGGGGAAGGGGGGTCAGAGGGGGAAGGGGGCAGGAGTCAAAGGGGGGCAGAGGGAAAGGGCGGGGAAGGGGGGTCAGAGGGGCAGGAGTCAAAGGGGGGCAGAGGGAAAGGGCAGGGAAGGGGGGGTCAGAGGGGCAGGAGTCAAAGGGGGGCAGAGGGAAAGGGCGGGGAAGGGGGGTCAGAGGGGGAAGGGGGCAGGAGTCAAAGGGGGGCAGAGGGAAAGGGCGGGGAAGGGGGGTCAGAGGGGCAGGAGTCAAAGGGGGGCAGAGGGAAAGGGCAGGGAAGGGGGGTCAGAGGGGGAAGGGGGCAGGAGTCAAAGGGGGGCAGAGGGAAAGGGCGGGGAAGGGGGGTCAGAGGGGCAGGAGTCAAAGGGGGGCAGAGGGAAAGGGCAGGGAAGGGGGGTCAGAGGGGCAGGAGTCAAAGGGGGGCAGAGGGAAAGGGCAGGGAAGGGGGGTCAGAGGGGCAGGAGTCAAAGGGGGGCAGAGGGAAAGGGCGGGGAAGGGGGGTCAGAGGGGCAGGAGTCAAAGGGGGGCAGAGGGAAAGGGCAGGGAAGGGGGGGTCAGAGGGGCAGGAGTCAAAGGGGGGCAGAGGGAAAGGGCGGGGAAGGGGGGGTCAGAGGGGCAGGAGTCAAAGGGGGGCAGAGGGAAAGGGCGGGGAAGGGGGGTCAGAGGGGGAAGGGGGCAGGAGTCAAAGGGGGGCAGAGGGAAAGGGCGGGGAAGGGGGGTCAGAGGGGCAGGAGTCAAAGGGGGGCAGAGGGAAAGGGCAGGGAAGGGGGGGTCAGAGGGGCAGGAGTCAAAGGGGGGCAGAGGGAAAGGGCGGGGAAGGGGGGTCAGAGGGGGAAGGGGGCAGGAGTCAAAGGGCGGCAGAGGGAAAGGGCGGGGAAGGGGGGTCAGAGGGGCAGGAGTCAAAGGGGGGCAGAGGGAAAGGGCGGGGAAGGGGGGTCAGAGGGGGAAGGGGGCAGGAGTCAAAGGGGGGCAGAGGGAAAGGGCGGGGAAGGGGGGTCAGAGGGGCAGGAGTCAAAGGGGGGCAGAGGGAAAGGGCGGGGAAGGGGGGTCAGAGGGGCAGGAGTCAAAGGGGGGCAGAGGGAAAGGGCGGGGAAGGGGGGGTCAGAGGGGCAGGAGTCAAAGGGGGGCAGAGGGAAAGGGCGGGGAAGGGGGGGTCAGAGGGGCAGGAGTCAAAGGGGGGCAGAGGGAAAGGGCGGGGAAGGGGGGTCAGAGGGGGAAGGGGGCAGGAGTCAAAGGGGGGCAGAGGGAAAGGGCGGGGAAGGGGGGGTCAGAGGGGCAGGAGTCAAAGGGGGGCAGAGGGAAAGGGCGGGGAAGGGGGGTCAGAGGGGGAAGGGGGCAGGAGTCAAAGGGGGGCAGAGGGAAAGGGCGGGGAAGGGGGGTCAGAGGGGCAGGAGTCAAAGGGGGGCAGAGGGAAAGGGCAGGGAAGGGGGGTCAGGGGAGTCAGAGGGGGAAGGGGGGGCAGAGGGAAAAGGTGGAGAAGGGGACTCAGAGGGGGGCCAGAGCGGGAAAGAGTCAGAGGGGGGCAGAGAGAAAGGGTGGGGAAGGGGAGTCAGAGGGGGAAGGGGGCAGAGGGAAAGGGGTCAGAGGGGGAAGGAGGAGTCAGAGGGGGAGGGGAGTCAGAGGGAAAGGGTGGGGGAGGGGGGTCAGAGTGGGAAAGGGGGAGGGTTCAGAGAGGGAAAACGGTGGGGAGGGGAGGCCAGGGGCTCAGATGAGGAGGGGTAAGAGGGGAGAGGGGAGTCAGAGAGGGAGGTCAGAGGGAGAGGGGGGACAGCGGGGAAAAGGGGAAGGTGGGTCAGAAGGGGAAGAGGATCTTGGGGAGGCAAAGGCGGGAGTCAGAGGGGGAAAGGGGGGAGTTAAGGAGAGGGGGACGGCGGGGGGTGGCTCAGAGGAGGAAGCATAGGGGCGGGAGAGTCAATGGAAAGAGGGAGTCAGGGGAATCAAAGAGGAATGGGGGGCAGGGAGGGGAGCATCAGAGGGATGGGGCATCAGGTTGGAAATGGGGGAAGTGTGGGGGAAAGGGAGAGTCAGGGGGAAATGAAGTGGGGAAGGGAGACGGACGAAAGGTGGGGAGCTAGGCGGGGGAGGGGGGCAGGTGGAAGCAGCACATTCTGCACTAGGGAGCCGCGGGGGCTGCATGGGTCTGGAATTGGGCACACCCCATTAGCCAGGGGGGCAGCAAGGAGCGCCCCCTCCTGGGCATCTCAGGCATCAGCTGGACAGACATGGGACTCGTTAGACCCCAGCTGCTTCCCCCTTCCCAGCTGTGGGCAGAGTTGGTCTCTCCCAGGTACTCCTCCCACACCCCCCAGTCCCGAGGGGAAACTGAGGGAGAGAGCGGCCATGTAGCTAAGCTCCCCCAGGCACCCCGGGGCAAGGCTGACAAGTGAAGCCCCTTGTCTCGTGGTTTAGCTCGTTAGGACGGTCTGGCCTAGTGGGTACAGCACTGAACTGGGACCGAGGCAACAATCGCTCCCTCCCATCCTCCTTCATGCCTCAGTTTCCCCCTCATCTCAAATGGAGAGAATGATACTGACCTCCTCCACGGGCAACGATAAAAGTTCCTGGACACCTGGGTCCCCGAGGGGGTGTGGGAACAGGGAAGGGGGAGTGCCCAGCTACTCCGGCCTCTCCCAGCAGGGGGTGCTGGGGGGGGGGACCGACACCCAGTACCGCCCCCTCCAGCGCCCCCTGTGCATCGGGTCCAGCCCGAAACATGGGAGCCGAGTTGCTGGTGCTTTGTGAGCTGTGGCAAGGAGGTGGGATGGGATGTTTATAGTAGGTCCTACAAAAACCTGGGCACTCACTTTCCCTGGTCCCACGTCCCAATCGAGGGCTCGCGTCCTGGCGACGACCGGGGCCAAAGCCCCAGCTCCCCCGCCCCCCTTTGCGAGTGCCCGGGGGCATCTGCCTCCACCCCTGAGGGGCAACAAGGGGGGGCTGAAGCTGGGGTCACCCCAAAGGGGAACTCCCATCTCGTTCCAGCCTAGAGTAGGGGAAGGCCCCGGAGCCAGCCCGGGGGGACTTGGCGGCCCTGTGCCCCACGCCTCTGAACCGGCCAATCCTCCACCATGGGGCTGGATCGGAGACAGTGTCCCCCAGGGTGGAAAGGCCCCATGACACCCCCCCATCCCCACATGGTCTCTCAGAGATGGTTCCCCCCCATATAAAAAAAGAGGGCAGCTCCATTCTCCTGTACAAACGCAAAAGGGTCCACGTTATTTATTTACATTCAAGCTGCAAAATATTATTAAAACAAACGGGGGGGGTGTGGAATTGCACCCCCACCCTCAAAAAAGAAACGCAGATTAAAGAGGGGGAGGGGGGGCTGCGATCTGGTCTCCCGCTTCGGGGTGTGGCGGGGGGGGGGGGGGAGACGCTGCACCTGTTCATGAGGGGCTGCCCCGCACCCCAGAAGGAAGCAAAGTCCGGCGCCCCCCCCACGCTCTTCAATCTGCGCCCATCTATTCAGAGCACCCTCTTCCCCCGCTGCTCCTTAGCCGGCGACGGCCCCCCCCAACTGCCAGCAGGGCCCCCCTCGCTGCTTTGGGGGCGGGGGGGGCAGGCAGAGGGAGTCTTTCGAACTGACTGGCCCTTCTCTCCGGCCTGAAAAAAGGTCCCTTGATGGGAACTTAACCAAACACCCCGCCTTTTGTGTTGATTCACTTCCCCCCCCCCGGCTGCACCCCACTTCCACGACATACTGGGGGGGCAGAGGGGGGCAGGCATAAAGTCTCCATTTTAAAAAGGAAACGGGGGAGATTAAAAAAAAAAACACACAAAATAAACCCCTCCACTTTCCTTCTATATTTACAGCCGGGAAGGGGGGCGGAGCACCCCCAATTTCCTCTCCCCCCACCCCATCCACTGGGGCTGGAAAGAGCAGCAGCTTAATTTCACGCCCCCCATGTGTCAATCTCACCCCTCTCCATCAGCCAGCGGGGGCAACGTGAGCACACGGATGTCGGGGCGAATCTCCCCTCGAGGGGGGTTTTGAAGCCCTCACGGCGACTCGGGGGGGGTTCCAGCTCGGTGGGCGGGGGGGGGAGGGGAGCGGGGCCGAGTCTCTAGGGCTCCCCCCCGCCCCGGGGGGCCGGCGCGGCGGCTTTGCGGGCGCTCTCTTTGCACTTCTGGCAGTAGAAGATGTCGGGGACGTTGGTCTTTTTGATCTTGGCGCAGGAGAGGTGGATCCAGGTGCCGCACTGGTTGCACTCGATCATGGGCCGGCCGGCGAAGGGCTTCTGGCAGTAGCAGGTGATCAGGTCCCACGAGTCGTCCCCTGTGGGGTGGGGGGGGGGGGGAAGCAGAGACAACCCGGGGGTCAGGGCCGGGCAGGGGGGGAAGAGCTCTAGGGGCAGGGCTGCCCCTCCAGCCCCACCCCACTGGCATCAGAGCTCCCCCAGCCCCGCCCCATTGGGAACACAGCTCCCCTAGCCCCGCCCCCTCACCCTAATTAGCCCCGCCCCATTGGGAAACAGAGCTCCCCTAGCCCCGCCTCTTCACCCCCATTAGCCCCGCCCCATTGGGGAACAGAGCTCCCTTAGCCCCGCCCCATTAGGAAACAGAGCTTTCCCCAAGCCCCGTCCCTTCACCCTCATTAGCCCCGCCCCATTGGGAAACAGAGCTCCCCTAGCCCCGCCTCTTCACCCCCATTAGCCCCGCCCCATTGGGAACACAGCTCCCCTAGCCCCGCCTCTTCACCCCCATTAGCCCCGCCCCATTGGGAACACAGCTCCCTTAGCCCCGCCCCATTGGGAAACAGAGCTTTCCCCCAGCCCCGTCCCTTCACCCTCATTAGCCCCGCCCCATTGGGAACACAGCTCCCCTAGCCCCACCCCTTCACCCCCATTAGCCCCGACTCATTGGGAACACAGCTCCCCGAGCCCCGCCCCATTGGGAAACAGAGCTCCCCTAGCCCCGCCTCTTCACCCCCATTAGCCCCGCCCCATTGGGAACACAGCTCCCCCAGCCCCACCCCTCACCCCCAGACTGACATTGGCCCCGCCCCATTGGCATCACAGCTCCCTCTGCCCACAGGGCATGACTAACTCCAGCCCCAGCAGCCCCCCTCGAGGCAGCTGGCACCCCCAGCTAACGTGCAGGGACCCTTCCCCTCCAGCCCAGATGTACCACAGCCTGACACAGCACATTGCAAAGACAGGCCGGGAGCCAGGCCTCCTGGGCTCCAGCCCCGGCTCTGGGAGGGCAGTGGGTTAGAACAGGGGCGGGGGGGGGGGAGGGAGGCTGAGACGCAGGACCCCTGGGTCCTCAGTCCTGGGACGGGTCCGGTGGGGTTAGAGCAGGATGAAGCGGGGGGATGGCTAAAGTGGGACGGCCAATGCAAAAGATTCAGAAATTGTACATCCCGCTTCGATCCCCAGCCCCGATCGGATGGTCAAGCTAGATAGGAACGTTTCAAACGACCGTTTCAATGGCCGAAAAGTTGTTCCACCCCGCCCCCCCCCTTGGAGAAAACCAATCAAGCCTCAGCTGCCTGGGCGTCTCTGTGGAAGACAGGAGAGGTGGGATGGCGAGAACCCAGATGCAAGGCAAGTGACTCTTCTTTTTTCTTTTCTTTAAATACTCAACAGACGGCGGCGGGTTCAATTCCCAGCCCTGCCGCAACCCGTGCCTCGGTTTCCCCATCTGGAATGACCGGAAACTGCCGCTTCCAGCACCTCAGTAGATTCGGAGCTCTTCAGCTGGTCTCTCTAGACGCTGAACGGCCCCAAAATTTCAAGCCGTTTGCGTAGCCTGCCCTGTCTGGCTGTCCCTGGCCGGTACGCTTCAACCCACTCCACACCGAGCCCAATGGCTTGTGTGGGACGAAAGCGTCTACACTGCCATCGAGACCCCTTTTGATACGGTTTCGCCCTCTGCCTGCTTCCGAATGAGTTCCAGTGAGAAAATGTAGGACTGTGGAAATGAGTTTGTTTCTATTTAAAGTCATTATTAGTTGCCAAATTCCAGTTCATTTCCAGTGAACTCAAGCGCCCTGCCCACAGTGCGGAGAAAACCTCTCTTTGTTAAAGACAAGATCCATCTTTGTTAAAACCCCTAATTAACTAACAGATAATGAACCACCCACCAACTGACACCTCTCAGCCCTAGAGGGGAAAGTCCCCATGCCCTATTCCCTGTCCCCGCAAGCCAGCCAGTCCCTGCCCTGGGGCCAGGTGGGAGCCAGCGTGCCCCATTCCCCACCCCCCTGAGCTAGCCAGTCCCTGCTATTTATCTTATTCCAAAGAAAGAAATTCAGCAAATTAGTTCCTATTCGACAAAATGGGTGGCAGAGGAGGAGCAAGAACATAATCTAATGGTAAGAGCAGGGGGGTGGCAAGGAGCCAGGACTCCTGGGTTCTCTCCCTGGCTCTGGGAGGGGAGTGGGGGCTGGTGGGTTAGAGCAGGGGGGGCTGGGAGCCAGGACTCCTGGGTTCCATTCTCAGCGCCAGCCCGCGTGTGTGTGTGTGTGTGTGGGGGGGGGGCAGAGCAACATTTTGGCTGGCCACCTCCCACCCCGACGTCCAGCTCTCCCAGCACGCCCCACAGCTCCAGCTCCGTCCGCTGCTTCCTGGGCGAACAGGCCAGATGGCCCCAGTCCCCTCACCTGACTCGACCATGATGTCTTCGTCCATGACCCGCATCTCCCCCTCGCTGGAGCTGCCGTCCCCGTCCTGGCTGGTCTCGGTGCTGCCGCACTCCTTGCCCTCCCCACCCCCCAGTTTGGGCTCCGGGAAGCCACCCTCGGGCAGCAGCTCCTCCGGGGAGGGGGCCTCCTCCTCCCCGCCCCGGTCCGCCCCCGCCTCCTCCTCCTCCGAGTCCGTCTCGCTCAGGGAGGCCTTGAGCTTCTTCTCGGCCTTTTTCAACTTCCGCTTCTTGCTCTTTTTGATGCGCGAGCGTTTCTCGCCCGCCGAGTCCCCCCGGCCCCGCCGGGCCGCCTCGGGGGCCGCCCCCGCCCGCCGGCTCCGCTTCTCCTTCTTCTTGTCCCCCGGCGGGCCAGGCCGGGGCACCGGCGGCTGCCGGGCGGCGGGATCCAGGTCGAAGAGGGAGTCCTTGAGCTTCATCTTCTCCAGCAGGGAGCTGTCGGCCTTGAGGCGGCGGAAGGCCTTCTTCTTGGAGGACTTGGCCTTCTTGACGAAGGTCTCGATGGTGTGCAGGTCCGAGTGGGTCGACTCCCAGCCGTCGCTGTCCGCCACACTCTCCGGGCGCAGGGGGGAGCTGGAGCCCGAAGGGGTCCAGTCGCTCTCCTGGGGGCGGGAAGGGGGGGGGGCACAGATTAGGGAGGGGGCGGCAGGGAGAAGCGGAGGCCAGCCCCTGGTGTGGTCCCCGGGGCCACCCGCCCAGCAGGCAGGCGGGGGGCTGAGGGTTGGCTGCCCTCCCAGCATGCAATGCAGCGCAGGTCAGGAGAGGGTGTTGCCCGCTCTCCCAGCATGCAATGGGCCCCAGGCACCTTGCAGAAAAGACGCTTCCCAGCATGCAACACAGGGCCCCACCGCCCGCTGGGATGTGCAGATCCCAGCATTGGTTCAGGGCTCCCAGAGAGACTACATGTCCCAGCATGCAATGCTCCGCGGCAGGCCCCGCCTGTGCGGACATGTCCTCTGGGCAGCCCAGCGGGAAACACTACAGCTCCCATAGTGCCGTGCTCCAACCTCTTAGCTAAATGGCCGGGCTGCGAGGCATGCTGGGACCTGTAGTTTTCAGAGGCCAGAACACAAAGAGGGGGCCCTTGGAGAAGACTACATATCCCAGAATCCCGTGCTCTGGGGGATCCCAGAAGGGCTTGCTGGGACATGAAGTAGCTCAGGATAGGGCTGGGCACTGGAGTACCCCTGGTACCAACCCATTCCCCAGCCAGCCAGTCCCCACCCTGGGGCTGGCGCCCTCTAGAGGAGACAGGCCCCGTGCCCCATTCCCTGCCCCCCGAGCCAGCCAGTCCCTGCTCTGGGGCTGGAGGGGAGCCGGCGCCCTGCCCCATTCCCTGCCCCCCCGAGCCGGCCAGTCCCCGCCCTGGGGCCAGGTGGGAGCCAGCGCCCCCTAGAGGGGACAGACTCCTGCCCCATTCCCTGCCCCCCAAGCCAGCCAGTCCCCGCCCTGGGGCCAGCGCCCCCTAGGGGGGACAGGCCCCTGGGGCTGAAGAGGGTTGCTCACCTCCTTGGTGGACGGGATGTAGCCGGCATAGGCCAGGACAAAGCTGCAGAATTTATTGAAGTCCTCGATCGTTCGCCGCCGCTTCTCGGGGGGCTGAGAACAGAGACACGTTAGGGGGAATTAAGTGCTGCCCCCCCCACCCGCCCGCCCCCAGCACTGCCCCCCGCCCACCCTTGCTTCAGGGCCTCCCGGGGTTAATCCACAGAAGGCTGAGAAAGAGGAAGGGGCTTGTCCCAAAGATCACACAGCAAGGCCAAGCCAGGGAGAGAACCCAGGCGTCCTGGCTCCCAGCCCGCCCCCAACCCTAACCACTGGACCCTGGGAGCCAGGACGCCTGGGTTCTCTCCCTGGCTCTGGGAGGGAAGCGGGGGGGGAGGCTGGGAGCCAGAACTCCTGGGTTCTCTCCCGGGCTCTGGGAGGGGAGTCGAGGCTGGTGCGATGGAGCGGATGGGAGCCAGGACTCCTGGGTTCTCTCCCTGCCCCCGGGGTCTAGTGCTCAGGCCGGGAGGGGCTGCAGCGGGCCAGAGGCCCAAGTGTTTGTTCTGTTGCAACCACATCCCATCACAGAGACCTTCCCAACCCCCACGGCCACCCCACCCCCACCCCGGAGCCGCGCCCCAAGGGGGTGGGGCCTTAGGCAGGGAGGAGGCCTCAGTCCCGCCCCCCCACACTCATGTGGGACCCCAGTGCGGGGTGCAGGGAAGACCCGGACTCACCTGCGTCTCCGCTTTGAGGTTCGGAGGTGGATCTGGAAAATAAGGGGGGGGGCGCGGGTGAGTTTTGGGGGTTCTCCCCCCTTCCCCCCATCCTCGGTCTGGGGTCAGCAGCCTTCCTTCCCTGCCCCCTTCACCTTTTCACCCCCTCTTTCTGATACATCTCCCCACAGCATCTGGGATCCTACCACTCCACCCACTTGGGGGGGGCTGGGCCTTTATTCCCCCCCCACACACACATTCCCATTCGGGGGCAGCTGAACCCCCCATGTGTCCTCAAACTCCTCCCCCCACCACGAGAGGTGCTGACCCCAATTTCCCACCCCACGCACACAATGAAAGACCCTGTCCCCCCAACTCCCCTGGGGAGAGACCCCACCCAGGGACACCCCCACCAGTCTGCCCACCTCAGCCCCCCAGGACACAGATCCCGACCCCCCTCCCCGAGATCCCAATCCCCCAGGAGAGAGACATACCACCCCCTCCACACACTTTTTCCTCACCAGGACCCCAGGCAGAGACCCTGGCTGGGGGGGGGAGGGGGGCAGAGGATCCTGCCCCTCCCCTCTCCCCAGGCAGGACCTCAGGGCGTGGCCTGGCTCCCTCCCCCATCTGCCCTCCCCAGGCTCCTCCCCCTCCAGCTCCCTGAGACGCTTCCCCCCCCTCCACCGGCACTGCACCCTCCCAGCTCCCCCCACCCCCTTCCACTGCCAGCTCCTCCCCCTCCCCCCCAGCAGCCCCACCCTCACTGACAGCTCCTCCCCTCCCCCCTGCCAGCAACCAAACCCCGCACCCCGGTCCCTAGCACCCCCCAGCCCCACCTCCTTGCCCCCCCCCCCTGGCTGGGCTCCACGGTTAATATTCCACCACACCCCCCACTCCGGCTGCCCCCAGGCTCTCCCCCCTCCAGCTACCCCTTGCCCCCCCAGCCTCCTCTTCCCCTCTGGACAGCACCCCATACCTCCTACCCCCCCAGCCTCTTAACCAGCTCCCCCCTCTCTCGCCCCCGAGCTGGTCCCCCCCCCATCCTAAGTCTCCAGCCCCCGCCCCCCGCAGAGGTTTTCGCCATGGTTTCCCTCTCGTGTCCTCCCCCCCGCAGTCTTCACCCGGTTCCTCCGGCTTCCCCTTCCTGCCCTCCCAGAACCGCCCCCCCCCAGTTTCAAGCACCCCCCTTCTCCTCCTGCTAGCCCCCCAGGTTCTCCCTCCCCATAACCTGGCCCCCAGCCCCCCCAATCCCACCTTCTCCCCTGCTCCTTCAAGCCTCCCCCACACGCAGCTCCCTACAGCCCCCCAATCTCCCACCCCCCGTGCCGCGGTCCTGCCCCCCCACACCCCCCTCGCTCCTACTTCCAGCGCTTTCCTGCCACATCCTGCCCCCCCAGTCCCGTTCCCCCCCCGCGCCATGCTCCCTCGAGCCCCCACCCTGTCCTCAGCCCCAGTCCCCCCAGGGTCCTGCTCCCTTCCACTGCTGTGCACCCCCAATCTCCCTTTTCTGCTCCCCTCCCCAGGGCTGGTCACCCCACCACACCGCCTCAGCTCCTCCCTCCTCCCGGCCCCCCAGCCCCGGCTCCCCAGGGCCAGTCACCCCCACCCCGAACTCGCCTCTTGCCGCCCTCCTAGCTCCGGGCTCCCCCGACTGTACCCCCCAGATCTCCTCCAGCTCCCCCGCTCCCGGCCCCCCTCCCCAGGGCCAGTCTCCCCCTCCACACTGTGCCCCCCAATCCTCCAGCTCTCCTCCAGCTCCCCCTCCCCCGGCTCTCCTACAGTGCCCCTTGCCCCCCAGCCCCCCAACCCCGCCTCCCCAGGGCCAGTCACCCCCACCCCCAGCTCGCCTCTTGCCGCCCTCCCAGCTCCGGGCTCCCCCCGCGACTGTGCCCCCCCAGATCTCCTCCCAGCTCTCCTTCCCCCCCCCCAAGCTCCAGTCTCCCCCCAACTCTGCCCCCCAGATCTCCTGGCCCGGGCCCCCTCCCCAGGGCCAGTCACCCCCACCCCCACCCCGCCTCTTGCCGCCCTCCCAGCTCCGGGCTCCCCCCCGACTGTGCCCCCCCAGCTCTCCTCCAGCTCCCGCTCCCCCGGACCCCCTCCCCGGTCTTTCTCCCCCCCCAAGCTCCGGTCTCCCCCCAGATCTCCTGCCCCGGCCCCCCTCCCCAGGGCCACTCACCCCCACCCACACCCCCAGCTCGCCTCTTGCCGCCCTCCCAGCTCCGCCCCCCCCCGACTGTGCCCCCCCAGCTCTCCTCCAGCTCCCGCTCCCCCGGCCCCCTTCCCAGCTCTCCTTTCTCCCCCCTCTAAGCTCCGGTCTCCCCCCAACTCTGACCCCCCAGATCTCCTGCCCCGGCCCCCCTCCCCAGGGCCAGTCTCCCCCACTCCCAGCTCTCCTGTCTCCGTGCCCCCAGCTCCGGTCTCTCCCCCCCCCCCCCCGTGCCCCCAATTTCTCCCTCGCCGGTCCCCCCCCATTGCGATACCCCCCAGCTCCCCCTCTCTCGGCCCCCCAGCTCCGATCTCTCCCCCCCCACATCTGAGCCCCCCGCAACTTCCCCCCCGGGTGCGCGCCCGCTCCCGGAGTCCCCCACCTCGCCCCCCCGGCTGGTCCCCCCCGCGCACCTTCCGGGCTGGGCTCCGCCATGGCCTCGCCGCCCCGCGCGGGGCTCGCACCCCGGGCCGCTCTCTCCCTCCGTCCGGTGCCGCCCGACTCCGCTCCCCACCCCGCCCGGCCGCCCCCTCCGCTCCCCTCCTCGCTCCCCCCGCCCGCCCGGCGGCGGCGCCGCCGCGCTGCACTCCGGGAGATGGAGTCCGCGGCCTCGCTGTCCCCGCCCGCACGCGGCAGCCAGGGGACTCCAACTCCCAGCAGCCCCCGCGCCGCGACTGCGCGCTCGCTCCTCCTCCCCGGCCGGGCACGCCGGGAGATGGAGTCCCAGCCCCGAGCGGCGGCGCGACGACTCTCCTTCCGGGGGGGAGCGGGACTTCCGGTCGGAAGGATGCTGGGACCTGTAGTCCCTGCGGGGCTATGGCCCGGATGGAAAGCGTCTGTTGGTGTTGACCCCGCCCACGGACCAGGCGGGGCACTGATTGGCCAGGGGCAACCTGTCACCACCGAGGAGGCCCCGCCCAACCTCTCCCTCCAGAGTTGGAGGAGCAGGACTCCTGGGTTCTCTCCCCAGCTCTGGGAGCGGAGTAGGGGCTGGGAGCCAGGACTCCTGGGTTCTCTGCCTGGCTCTGGGAGGGGAGTGGGGGCTGCTGGGTTAGAGCAAGAGAGGCTGGGAGCCAGGACTCCTGGGTTCTCTCCCCAGCTCTGGGAGGGGAGTGGGGGCTAGAGGTTAGAGCAGGGGGGCTGGGAGCCAGGACTCCTGGGTTCTCTCCCCAGCTCTGGGAGGGGAGTGGGGGCTGAGAGGTTAGAGCAGGGGGGCTGGGAGCCAGGACTCCTGGGTTCTCTGCCTGGCTCTGGGAGTGGAGTGGGGGCTGGTGGTTAGAGCGGGGGCTGTGTGGCTGGGAGCCAGGACTCCTGGGTTCTCTCCCCAGCTCAAGTTAATCCCATTTCCCCCCATCCCCTGCTTCGTAGGGATACCCACCCCCACTTTAGGGAGCCCCAAAACCTCTTCCCTCTAACCCCTCCTCCCTTTTGAGGGACGGGGGCATCTCTTCCTGCCCCCTTCCCCGAACAGCAGCCATCAGGCCACCCCCCAACTCCCCCACAGTGTAGCCATCCTCCCCCCCCACCCCCCGCCCAACCCGCAGAAATAACACCCCACCAGGCTCAGGGTTTTCCTTCTCATTTTATTATGCCCCCCCTTTCCCCCCGCCACACAGCATGTTACAAGCGCGGCCGGACGGGGCCCCCTGGTGGCAGCTCGGGGCCCTGCTGGGTGTCATGAGGAGCCAGCGATTTTGGGGGGTCAGGGGGTGCAAGGGGGGTTGGAAAAACCCTTCATGGCAGGAAATCACGGGGGGGGGGGGGGGAGATTAGCCAAGGAAACCCAGGCAGAGCAGGACGGGGTGGTTATATGGGGAGGATTTAATTAGGCAGATGGGGGGGGTCACGGGGGGGTGTTCAGAGAACAGTACCCCCCCATCCTCACACACCCACCCCCCCCCCCAGGGAGAAGAAAGGCTCTTATCACAGAAATCAACCAACAAAAGGAGAAAGTGCAGGTCCCTTCGGGGAGGAGGGCGCCCCCGGTGGCGGGGGGGAGCACGGCGCCTCACATGCCGTAGACGCTCTCGTCGCTGTAAGCGATGTAGAGGAAGAAGTCTTCCTCGTGGTGCTCCTGCGGCGGGGGGGGAGGGGGGGAGAGAAAGGGGGGGTCGTTACCAAGGGAGAGCACCCCCCGCCCCGCTCCCTGCCTCACCGCGCCCCCTAGCGCCGCCCTGGGGCCAGCCCCGCCTGCCGGGGGAGAGCGTCCCCCGCCCCGCCCCCTGCCCCCCCTAGCGCCGCCCTGGGGCCAGCCCCGCCTGCCGGGGGAGAGTGCCCCCTGCTGAGCCCCCCGCCCCACAGCACCCCCTAGCGCCGCCCTGGGGCCAGCCCTGCCTGCCGGGGGAGAGCGCCCCCTGCTGAGCCCCCCGCCCCACTCCCTGCCCCCCAGCGCCCCCTAGCACCGCCCTGGGGCCAGCCCCGCCTGCCACGGGAGAGTGCCCCCTGCCGAGCCCCCCACCCCGCTCCCTGCCCCATAGCGCCCCCTAGCACCGCCCTGGGGCCAGCCCCGCCTGCTGGGGGAGAGCGCCCCCTGCCGAGCCCCCCACCCCGCTCCCTGCCCCATAGCGCCCCCTAGCACCGCCCTGGGGCCAGCCCCGCCTGCTGGGGGAGAGCACCCCCTGCTGAGCCCCCTGCCCCACTCCCTGCCCCACAGTGTCCCCTAGCGCCACCCTGGGGCCAGCCCCGCCTGCCAGGGGAGAGCACCCCCTGCTGAGCCCCCCGCCCCACTCCCCGCCCCACAATGTCCCCTAGCGCTGCCCTGGGGCCAGCCCTGCCTGCCGGGGGAGAGCGCCCCCTGCCGAGCCCCCCGCCCCACTCCCTGCCCCCCAGCGCCCTGGCACCCTACCTGGTACAGCTGGCCCATGGTGGCACTGGTCGGGGGGATGACGTTGTTGACGAAGAAGAACAAGGCGTCCTCAGCCCTTAGGTGGATTCGCTTCCGGATCAGGAAGTAGAACTGTCCGACTGGGGAAGGGGAAAGCGGGGCGGGGGGGGGTCAGGATGGGGCACCCCCTGCAAGGGCCCTTCTGTGACACCCCCCCCACAGCGCTATGTGGGGGGTTTAGAGTTGGGGGATTCCCCCCATGGGGCGCACCCTGGTTTATCTAGCCCCATTTCCAGCCATGGGAGAGGCTACCCAGTACCCCTCCTCCGTGCCCCCCAGAAACCCCCACCTGTCCCTTTAAGAGACTATCCCAAATCCGCCCTCATTCATCTGCCCACCTCCCAACCCCACGAAGACCACCTCGGCTTCCCCCTCTATCTGCTCCCCTCATTTCGCCCCAGTACCCAGAGACAGCCCCCCAAGAACCCCCTCCCACCCATATCCAGTCACAAGCCCCCTCCCCTGCCACTGGAAGGATCTGCCCCCCACCCCCCACCCCAGCAGCAAGGCGCACCCTGGGGGGGCCACACTGACCGGTGAGGTCTGACGGGACCAGGTATTTCTTCTTGTCCAGGTCTCCTATCCGGGCTTTGGGGGCTTTCTCCACAATCACCTGCGGGGGAGGGAGGAGACGCCGTGGGTCAGCTGGGACCCCCCAGGCACTTGGGGGCCTGGGCGTGGGGGGAGGATGGAATAGCTCAAGCCAGGTAGCGGTGGGAGGGGTTGGGATGGATCTGTGCCTAGCAGTACAACCCGACCGCCCCCCAAACACACACACAGTGGTCAAACCCCACCAAGCTTCATATCGAAGGGGATGGGCGTCCTGGCAGGGGAGGGCAGGGCAGGGGGCACGGGGAGAGCAGGACAGGTCCTGGCAGGGCAGGGAGAAGGCAGGACTGGCCCCGGCGGGGCACGGGGCACGCAGGACCAGCCCCGGCGGGGCACGGGGCAGGGAGAACGCAGGACTGGCCCCGGCGGGGCACGGAGAAACGCAGGACCGGCCCCGGCGGGGCACGGAGAAACGCAGGACCGGCCCCGGCGGGGCACGGAGAAACGCAGGACCGGCCCCGGCGGGGGAAGGCAGGACAAGTCCCAGCAGGGCAGGGGGATGGCAGGGACGGGTCCCGGCAGGGCAGCCCAAGGCAAGGCAGGGGGAAGGCAGGGACGGGTCCCGGCAGCCCAAGGCAAGGCAGGGGGAAGGCAGGGACGGGTCCCGGCAGGGCAAGGCAAGGCGGGGGGAAGGCAGGGACGGGTCCCGGCAGGGCAGGCCAAGGCAAGGCGGGGGAAAGGCAGGGACGGGTCCCGGCAGGGCAAGGCAAGGCGGGGGGAAGGCAGGGACGGGTCCCGGCAGGGCAAGGCAAGGCGGGGGGAAGGCAGGGACGGGTCCCGGCAGGGCAAGGCAAGGCGGGGGGAAGGCAGGGACGGGTCCCGGCAGGGGGGGGCAGGGCAGGACAGGTCCCCGCAGGGGAGGGCAAGGCAAGGCAGGGGGAAGGCAGGGACGGGTCCCCGCAGGGCAAGGCAGGGACGGGTCCCGGCAGGGCAAGGCAAGGCAGGGGGAAGGCAGGGACGGGTCCCGGCAGGGCAGGGCAAGGCAGGGGGAAGGCAGGGACGGGTCCCGGCAGGGCAGGGCAAGGCAGGGGGAAGGCAGGGACGGGTCCCGGCAGGGCAGGGCAAGGCAGGGGGAAGGCAGGCACGGGTCCCGGCAGGGCAGGGCAAGGCAGGGGGAAGGCAGGCACGGGTCCCGGCAGGGCAGGGCAAGGCAAGGCAGGGGGAAGGCAGGGATGGGTCCCGGCAGGGCAGGCCAAGGGAAGGCAGGGACGGGTCCTGGCAGGGCAAGGCCAGGCAAGGCAGGGGGAAGGCAGGGACGGGTCCCGGCAGGGCAAGGCAAGGCAACGCAAGGCAGGGGGAAGGCAGGGACGGGTCCCGGCAGGGCAAGGCAAGGCAAGGCAAGGCAAGGCAGGGACGGGTCCCGGCAGGGCAAGGCAAGGCAAGGCAGGGGAAAGGCAGGGACGGGTCCCGGCAGGGCAAGGCAAGGCAAGGCAAGGCAAGGCAGGGGGAAGGCAGGGACGGGTCCCGGCAGGGCAAGGCAAGGCAAGGCAAGGCAAGGCAGGGGGAAGGCAGGGACGGGTCCCGGCAGGGCAAGGCAAGGCACGGCGGGGGGAAGGCAGGGACGAGTCCCGGCAGGGCAGGGCACGGCGGGGGGAAGGCAGGGACGGGTCCCGGCAAGGCAGGGCAGGGCACGGCGGGGGGAAGGCAGGGACGGGTCCCGGCAAGGCAGGGCAGGGCACGGCGGGGGGAAGGCAGGGACGGGTCCCGGCAAGGCAGGGCAGGGCACGGCGGGGGGAAGGCAGGGACGGGTCCCGGCAAGGCAGGGCAGGGCACGGCGGGGGGGAAGGCAGGGACGGGTCCCGGCAAGGCAGGGCAGGGCACGGCGGGGGGAAGGCAGGGACGGGTCCCGGCAAGGCAGGGCAGGGCACGGCGGGGGGAAGGCAGGGACGGGTCCCGGCAAGGCAGGGCAGGGCACGGCGGGGGGAAGGCAGGGACGGGTCCCGGCAGGGCAAGGCAAGGCACGGCGGGGGGAAGGCAGGGACGCGTCCCGGCAGGGCAAGGCAAGGCGGGGGGAAGGCAGGGACGGGTCCCGGCAGGGCAGGGCACGGCGGGGGGAAGGCAGGGACGGGTCCCGGCAGGGCAAGGCAAGGCGGGGGGAAGGCAGGGACGGGTCCCGGCAGGGCAAGGCAAGGCGGGGGGAAGGCAGGGACGGGTCCCGGCAGGGCAAGGCAAGGCGGGGGGAAGGCAGGGACGGGTCCCGGCAGGGCAAGGCAAGGCGGGGGGAAGGCAGGGACGGGTCCCGGCAGGGCAAGGCAAGGCGGGGGGAAGGCAGGGACGGGTCCCGGCAGGGCAAGGCAAGGCGGGGGGAAGGCAGGGACGGGTCCCGGCAGGGCAAGGCAAGGCGGGGGGAAGGCAGGGACGGGTCCCGGCAGGGCAAGGCAAGGCGGGGGGAAGGCAGGGACGGGTCCCGGCAGGGCAAGGCAAGACAGGAGGAGGAAGGCAAGGATGGGCAGGGCAGGCCAAGGCAAGGCAGGAGGAAGGCAGGGATGGATCCCGGCAGGGCAAGGCAAGGCGGGGGGAAGGCAGGGACGGGTCCCGGCAGGCCAAGGCAAGGCAGGGGGAAGTCAGGCACGGGTCCCGGCAGGGCAAGGCAAGGCAAGGCAAGGCCGGGGGAAGGCAGGGACGGGTCCCGGCAGGGCAAGGCAAGGCAAGGCAGGGGGAAGGCAGGGACGGGTCCCGGCAGGGCAAGGCAAGGCAAGGCAGGGGGAAGGCAGGGACGGGTCCCGGCAGGGCAAGGCAAGGCAAGGCAGGGGGAAGGCAGGGACGGGTCCCGGCAGGGCAGGGCAAGGCAAGGCAGGGGGAAGGCAGGGACGGGTCCCGGCAGGGCAAGGCAAGGCAAGGCAAGGCAAGGCAGGGGGAAGGCAGGGACAGGTCCCGGCAGGGCAAGGCCGGGGGAAGGCAGGGACGGGTCCCGGCAGGGCAAGGCTGGGGGAAGGCAGGGACGGGTCCCGGCAGGGCAAGGCGGGGGAAGGCAGGGACGGGTCCCGGCAGGGCAAGGCAAGGCCGGGGGAAGGCAGGGACGGGTCCCGGCAGGGCAAGGCAAGGCCGGGGGAAGGCAGGGGGAAGGCAGGGACAGGTCCCGGCAGGGCAAGGCCGGGGGAAGGCAGGGACGGGTCCCGGCAGGGCAAGGCAAGGCTGGGGGAAGGCAGGGACGGGTCCCGGCAGGGCAAGGCAAGGCAGGGGGAAGGCAGGGACGGGTCCCGGCAGGGCAAGGCAAGGCAAGGCAAGGCGGGGGGAAGGCAGGGACGGGTCTCGGCAGGGCAAGGCAAGGCAAGGCAAGGCCGGGGGAAGGCAGGGACGGGTCCCGGCAGGGCAAGGCCGGGGGAAGGCAGGGACGGGTCCCGGCAGGGCAAGGCAAGGCAAGGCAGGGGGAAGGCAGGGACGGGTCCCGGCAGGGCAAGGCAGGGGGAAGGCAGGGACGGGTCCCGGCAGGGCAAGGCAGGGGAAGGCAGGGACGGGTCCCGGCAGGGCAAGGCAGGGGAAGGCAGGGGGAAGGCAGGGACGGGTCCCGGCAGGGCAAGGCAAGGCAAGGCAAGGCAGGGGGAAGGCAGGGACAGGTCCCGGCAGGGCAAGGCCGGGGGAAGGCAGGGACGGGTCCCGGCAGGGCAAGGCTGGGGGAAGGCAGGGACGGGTCCCGGCAGGGCAAGGCAAGGCCGGGGGAAGGCAGGGACGGGTCCCGGCAGGGCAAGGCAAGGCCGGGGGAAGGCAGGGGGAAGGCAGGGACAGGTCCCGGCAGGGCAAGGCCGGGGGAAGGCAGGGACGGGTCCCGGCAGGGCAAGGCAAGGCAAGGCGGGGGGAAGGCAGGGACGGGTCTCGGCAGGGCAAGGCAAGGCCGGGGGAAGGCAGGGACGGGTCCCGGCAGGGCAAGGCAAGGCAGGGGGAAGGCAGGGACAGGTCCCGGCAGGGCAAGGCCGGGGGAAGGCAGGGACGGGTCCCGGCAGGGCAAGGCAAGGCAAGGCGGGGGGAAGGCAGGGACGGGTCTCGGCAGGGCAAGGCAAGGCAAGGCAGGGGAAGGCAGGGACGGGTCCCGGCAGGGCAGGGCAAGGCAGGGGGAAGGCAGGCACGGGTCCCGGCAGGGCAGGGCAAGGCAAGGCAGGGGGAAGGCAGGGATGGGTCCCGGCAGGGCAGGCCAAGGGAAGGCAGGGACGGGTCCTGGCAGGGCAAGGCCAGGCAAGGCAGGGGGAAGGCAGGGACGGGTCCCGGCAGGGCAAGGCAAGGCAACGCAAGGCAGGGGGAAGGCAGGGACGGGTCCCGGCAGGGCAAGGCAAGGCAAGGCAAGGCAAGGCAGGGACGGGTCCCGGCAGGGCAAGGCAAGGCAAGGCAGGGGAAAGGCAGGGACGGGTCCCGGCAGGGCAAGGCAAGGCAAGGCAAGGCAAGGCAGGGGGAAGGCAGGGACGGGTCCCGGCAGGGCAAGGCAAGGCACGGCGGGGGGAAGGCAGGGACGAGTCCCGGCAGGGCAGGGCACGGAGGGGGGAAGGCAGGGACGGGTCCCGGCAAGGCAGGGCAGGGCACGGCGGGGGGAAGGCAGGGACGGGTCCCGGCAAGGCAGGGCAGGGCACGGCGGGGGGAAGGCAGGGACGGGTCCCGCAAGGCAGGGCAGGGCACGGCGGGGGGAAGGCAGGGACGGGTCCCGGCAAGGCAGGGCAGGGCACGGCGGGGGGAAGGCAGGGACGGGTCCCGGCAAGGCAAGGCAAGGCGGGGGGAAGGCAGGGACGGGTCCCGGCAGGGCAAGGCAAGGCGGGGGGAAGGCAGGGACGGGTCCCGGCAGGGCAAGGCAAGGCGGGGGGAAGGCAGGGACGGGTCCCGGCAGGGCAAGGCAAGGCAGGAGGAGGAAGGCAAGGATGGGCAGGGCAGGCCAAGGCAAGGCAGGAGGAAGGCAGGGATGGATCCCGGCAGGGCAAGGCAAGGCGGGGGGAAGGCAGGGACGGGTCCCGGCAGGCCAAGGCAAGGCAGGGGGAAGTCAGGCACGGGTCCCGGCAGGGCAGGGCAAGGCAAGGCAAGGCAAGGCCGGGGGAAGGCAGGGACGGGTCCCGGCAGGGGAAGGCAAGGCAAGGCAGGGGGAAGGCAGGGACGGGTCCCGGCAGGGCAAGGCAAGGCAAGGCAGGGGGAAGGCAGGGATGGGTCCCGGCAGGGCAAGGCAAGGCAAGGCAGGGGGAAGGCAGGGATGGGTCCCGGCAGGGCAAGGCAAGGCAAGGCAGGGGGAAGGCAGGGACGGGTCCCGGCAGGGCAATGCAAGGCAAGGCAAGGCAAGGCAGGGGGAAGGCAGGGACAGGTCCCGGCAGGGCAAGGCCGGGGGAAGGCAGGGACGGGTCCCGGCAGGGCAAGGCTGGGGGAAGGCAGGGACGGGTCCCGGCAGGGCAAGGCTGGGGGAAGGCAGGGACGGGTCCCGGCAGGGCAAGGCAAGGCCGGGGGAAGGCAGGGACGGGTCCCGGCAGGGCAAGGCAAGGCCGGGGGAAGGCAGGGGGAAGGCAGGGACAGGTCCCGGCAGGGCAAGGCCGGGGGAAGGCAGGGACGGATCCCGGCAGGGCAAGGCAAGGCTGGGGGAAGGCAGGGACGGGTCCCGGCAGGGCAAGGCAAGGCTGGGGGAAGGCAGGGACGGGTCCCGGCAGGGCAAGGCAAGGCAAGGCGGGGGGAAGGCAGGGACGGGTCTCGGCAGGGCAAGGCAAGGCAAGGCAAGGCCGGGGGAAGGCAGGGACGGGTCCCGGCAGGGCAAGGCCGGGGGAAGGCAAGGCAAGGCAGGGGGAAGGCAGGGACGGGTCCCGGCAGGGCAAGGCAAGGCAAATCCGGGGGAAGGCAGGGACGGGTCCCGGCAGGGCAAGGCCGGGGGAAGGCAGGGACGGGTCCCGGCAGGGCAAGGCCGGGGGAAGGCAGGGACGGGTCCCGGCAGGGCAAGGCCGGGGGAAGGCAGGGACGGGTCCCGGCAGGGCAAGGCAAGGCAGGGGGAAGGCAGGGACGGGTCCCGGCAGGGGAAGGCAAGGCAAGGACGGGGGAAGGCAGGGACGGGTCCCGGCAAGGCAAGGCAAGGCAAGGCCGGGGGAAGGCAGGGACGAGTCCCGGCAAGGCAAGGCAAGGCAAGGCAGGGGGAAGGCAGGGACGGGTCCCGGCAGGGCAAGGCAAGGCAAGGCGGGGGGAAGGCAGGGACGGGTCCCGGCAGGGCAAGGCAAGGCCGGGGGAAGGCAGGGACGGGTCCCGGCAGGGCAAGGCAAGGCGGGGGAAGGCAGGGACGGGTCCCGGCAGGGCAAGGCAAGGCGGGGGAAGGCAGGGACGGGTCCCGGCAGGGCAAGGCAAGGCAAGGCAGGGGGAAGGCAGGGACGGGTCCCGGCAGGGCAAGGCAAGGCAGGGGGAAGGCAGGGACGGGTCCCGGCAGGGCAAGGCAAGGCAAGGCCGGGGGAAGGCAGGGACGGGTCCCGGCAGGGCAAGGCAAGGCAAGGCAAGGCAGGGGGAAGGCAGGGACGGGTCCCGGCAGGGCAAGGCAAGGCAAGGCAGGGGAAGGCAGGGACGGGTCCCGGCAGGGCAAAGCAAGGCCGGGGGAAGGCAGGGACGGGTCCCGGCAGGGCAAGGCAAGGCAAGGCAAGGCAAGACCGGGGGAAGGCAGGGACGGGTCCCGGCAGGGCAAGGCAAGGCAAGGCAAGGCGGGGGAAGGCAGGGACGGGTCCCGGCAGGGCAAGGCAAGGCGGGGGAAGGCAGGGACGGGTCCCGGCAGGGGAAGGCAAGGCAAGGCAAGGCGGGGGAAGGCAGGGACGGGTCCCGGCAGGGGAAGGCAAGGCAAGGACGGGGGAATGCAGGGACGGGTCCCGGCAGGGCAAGGCAAGGCAAGGCAAGGCGGGGGAAGGCAGGGACGGGTCCCGGCAGGGCAAGGCAAGGCAGGGCAAGGCCGGGGGAAGGCAGGGACGGGTCCCGGCAGGGCAAGGCAAGGCGGGGGAAGGCAGGGACGGGTCCCGGCAGGGGAAGGCAAGGCAAGGCAAGGCGGGGGAAGGCAGGGACGGGTCCCGGCAGGGGAAGGCAAGGCAAGGACGGGGGAATGCAGGGACGGGTCCCGGCAGGGCAAGGCAAGGCAAGGCGGGGGAAGGCAGGGACGGGTCCCGGCAGGGCAAGGCAAGGCAAGGCCGGGGGAAGGCAGGGACGGGTCCCGGCAGGGCAAGGCAAGGCAAGGCCGGGGGAAGGCAGGGACGGGTCCCGGCAGGGCAAGGCAAGGCAAGGCGGGGGAAGGCAGGGACGGGTCCCGGCAGGGCAAGGCAAGGCAAGGCCGGGGGAAGGCAGGGACGGGTCCCGGCAGGGCAAGGCAAGGCGGGGGGAAGGCAGGGACGGGTCCCGGCAGGGCAAGGCCGGGGGAAGGCAGGGACGGGTCCCGGCAGGGCAAGGCAAGGCAAGGCCGGGGGAAGGCAGGGACGGGTCCCGGCAGGGCAAGGCAAGGCAAGGCAAGGCAGGGGGAAGGCAGGGACGGGTCCCGGCAGGGGAAGGCAAGGCAAGGCGGGGGAAGGCAGGGACGGGTCCCGGCAGGGCAAGGCAAGGCGGGGGAAGGCAGGGACGGGTCCCGGCAGGGCAAGGCAAGGCAAGGCGGGGGAAGGCAGGGACGGGTCCCGGCAGGGCAAGGCAAGGCGGGGGAAGGCAGGGACGGGTCCCGGCAGGGCAAGGCCGGGGGAAGGCAGGGACGGGTCCCGGCAGGGCAAGGCAAGGCCGGGGAAGGCAGGGACGGGTCCCGGCAGGGCAAGGCAAGGCAAGGCAGGGGGAAGGCAGGGACGGGTCCCGGCAGGGCAAGGCAAGGCAAGGCCGGGGGAAGGCAGGGACGGGTCCCGGCAGGGCAAGGCAAGGCCGGGGAAGGCAGGGACGGGTCCCGGCAAGGCAAGGCAAGGCAAGGCCGGGGGAAGGCAGGGACGGGTCCCGGCAAGGCAAGGCAAGGCAAGGCAGGGGGAAGGCAGGGACGGGTCCCGGCAGGGCAAGGCAAGGCAAGGCGGGGGGAAGGCAGGGACGGGTCCCGGCAGGGCAAGGCAAGGCAAGGCGGGGGGAAGGCAGGGACGGGTCCCGGCAGGGCAAGGCAAGGCAAGGCAGGGGGAAGGCAGGGACGGGTCCCGGCAGGGCAAGGCAAGGCAAGGCAGGGGGAAGGCAGGGACGGGTCCTGGCAGGGCAAGGCAAGGCAGGGGGAAGGCAGGGACGGGTCCCGGCAGGGCAAGGCAAGGCAAGGCCGGGGGAAGGCAGGGACGGGTCCCGGCAGGGCAAGGCAAGGCAAGGCAAGGCAGGGGGAAGGCAGGGACGGGTCCCGGCAGGGCAAGGCAAGGCAAGGCAGGGGAAGGCAGGGACGGGTCCCGGCAGGGCAAAGCAAGGCCGGGGGAAGGCAGGGACGGGTCCCGGCAGGGCAAGGCAAGGCAAGGCAAGGCAGGGGGAAGGCAGGGACGGGTCCCGGCAGGGCAAGGCAAGGCAAGGCAGGGGAAGGCAGGGACGGGTCCCGGCAGGGCAAAGCAAGGCCGGGGGAAGGCAGGGACGGGTCCCGGCAGGGCAAGGCAAGGCAAGGCAAGGCAAGACCGGGGGAAGGCAGGGACGGGTCCCGGCAGGGCAAGGCAAGGCAAGGCAAGGCGGGGGAAGGCAGGGACGGGTCCCGGCAGGGCAAGGCAAGGCGGGGGAAGGCAGGGACGGGTCCCGGCAGGGGAGGGGAAGGCAAGGCAAGGCGGGGGAAGGCAGGGACGGGTCCCGGCAGGGGAAGGCAAGGCAAGGACGGGGGAATGCAGGGACGGGTCCCGGCAGGGCAAGGCAAGGCAAGGCCGGGGGAAGGCAGGGACGGGTCCCGGCAGGGCAAGGCAAGGCAAGGCAAGGCGGGGGAAGGCAGGGACGGGTCCCGGCAGGGCAAGGCAAGGCGGGGGAAGGCAGGGACGGGTCCCGGCAGGGGAAGGCAAGGCAGGGCAAGGCAGGGGGAAGGCAGGGACGGGTCCCGGCAGGGGAAGGCAAGGCAAGGACGGGGGAATGCAGGGACGGGTCCCGGCAGGGCAAGGCAAGGCAAGGCCGGGGGAAGGCAGGGACGGGTCCCGGCAGGGCAAGGCAAGGCAAGGCGGGGGAAGGCAGGGACGGGTCCCGGCAGGGGAAGGCAAGGCAAGGACGGGGGAATGCAGGGACGGGTCCCGGCAGGGCAAGGCAAGGCAAGGCAAGGCGGGGGAAGGCAGGGACGGGTCCCGGCAGGGCAAGGCAAGGCAAGGCGGGGGGAAGGCAGGGACGGGTCCCGGCAGGGCAAGGCCGGGGGAAGGCAGGGACGGGTCCCGGCAGGGCAAGGCAGGGCAAGGCAGGGGGAAGGCAGGGACGGGTCCCGGCAGGGGAAGGCAAGGCAAGGCGGGGGAAGGCAGGGACGGGTCCCGGCAGGGCAAGGCAAGGCAAGGCGGGGGAAGGCAGGGACGGGTCCCGGCAGGGCAAGGCAAGGCAAGGCGGGGGAAGGCAGGGACGGGTCCCGGCAGGGCAAGGCAAGGCCGGGGGAAGGCAGGGACGGGTCCCGGCAGGGCAAGGCAAGGCAAGGCCGGGGGAAGGCAGGGACGGGTCCCGGCAGGGCAAGGCAAGGCGGGGGAAGGCAGGGACGGGGGGCTGGGGGGGGGGCTGCCCTGGGGCTTGCAGGGATTTCTCCCCCGGGGGGGCCCGATGGGGGCGGGGCGGTTCTGGGCCCGGGGGGGGGGCTGCTAGCGGGGTCTGGTGTCGAGGGACGCGAAGCGCCTGCGCGCGCGGGGGGGGGGTCCCGCAGGAGGCGGCGGGGGGGGGCCGGGCCTGGCTCGCGGCGGGGGGGGGGGTCACGCGGGGGGGGGGTCACTCGGGGGGGGGGGGTCCCGCAGGAGGCGGCGGGGGGGGGGGGGGTCCCGGGTACGGGGGGGCGGGGCGCGGTCCGGGGCGGGGGGGGGGGGGTCCCGGGGCACAGGCGGGCGGGGCCCGGTCCGGGGCGGGGGGGGGGCGGCCCCGGGCGCTCACCGGGACGCGGTCCGGGTATTTCTTGCGGATCTTCTCGCCCTCGCAGCGGCGCCGCTCGAAGGGCTGCTCCTCCTTGTACAGGAACTTCATGGCCGGGACTGCGGGGCCGCCTGCGCCGCCTGCGTAACCGCCGCCCGCCCTGCGCCGCCGGCGTAAGCGCCGCCCGCCCGCTCCGCCTCAGCTCCCTGCGCCGCCGGCGTAAGCGCCGCCCGCCTTGCGTCAGCTCCCTGCGCTGCCAGCGTAAGGGCCCGTTTCTTCCCCCGGCCTCAGCCGCGCCACTGGCGTAACGCTCCCCCCGCCCCCTCCTCCCCGGCTACGGAGAGGGCGTAAGTCCGGCCGCCGCCTGACTTCCGTCCCCGCCGCCCCGCGCCGCGCTACGCCCAGGCGGGATTCACAGAGCCCGAGGCGGCGTACACGGCGCCACTTGCGTGGCAGTTTGACTCCAAAACAAAGTAGTGCGGGGACGGGCGGGAGGGCGGGAGGCGCGGCCCGTAGCCGGGGGGAAGCGCCGGGCCCCGCAGGCGGTGGGCAGCGGCGGAAGGGGGCCCTGGCGGTGGCCGGGGGCGGGGGCGGGAGAGCCAGAGAAAGGACGGCGGAAGGATGCCGCGGAAGCGCAGGGTGAGCGAATCACAGTCATGTGACTGACGTCACGGGAGGCGGCTGGTCACGTGCCCGCCGGGAAGAAGATCCGGCCGGGAGGAGGCCGATAAACAGGGCGCTGTCACGTGCGGCAGGGGTACGGCGTGGGAGGGAAACTGACCAATGGGGGGGGAGACCAAGCCGAAGGGAGGAACCATGTAAAGGGGGACAAAGGGGGGGGGGTACATTGTGGAAGAAACCAAACGAGAAGGGGGGGTACAGGCAGGTGGGTGAAACCATTGCGGGCAGCAGAGACCAAAGGGAGGGAAGTGGAACAGCCGGGGGGGGGGGGGGGGGGGAGGACGCAATCGCCGTCAGAGAGGGGGAGGGGGGCTGGGAGCCCGGACTCCTGGGTTCTCTCCCTGGTTCTGGGAAGGGAGTGGGGGCTGGTGGGTCGGAGCAGGGGGCATGGAGCCAGGAGCAGGGTGGCCGGTGACCCCTCGCCCGGCGCTGAGATGCGGCCACCTCTGGGGCGGGGCGGCCAGTGACCCGGGGACCCCTCGCCCGGCCCTGAGATGCAGCCACCTCTGGGGCGGGGCGGCCAGTGACCTGGGGACCCCTCACCCAGCGCTGAGATGCGCCCACCTCTGGGGCGGGGCAGCCAGTGACCCGGGGACCCCTCGCCCGGCCCTGAGATGCAGCCACCTCTGGGGCGGGGCGGCCAGTGACCCGGGGACCCCTCGCCCGGCCCTGAGATGCGGCCACCTCTGGGGTGGGGCGGCCAGTGACCCGGGAACCCCTCGCGCGGCCCTGAGATGCGGCCACCTCTGGGGTGGGGCGGCTGGTGACCCGGGGACCCCTCGCCCGGTGCCAAGATGCAGCCACCTCTGGGGCGGGGCGGCCGGTGACCCCTTGCCCGGCGCCAAGGTACAGCTCCTCCAAGGAACAGTCCCGCCCCCCACATCTCCTGCCAAGGGAGGCTCCCATGATGCACTGCACGCTGGCGGTGGCGGGGAAGGGCAGGAAGTGCCTGAAACCAGAACCTGGCTCCGACCGCAGAGTTCCCCTGGGCCCAGGAAAGTACCGGGGTATTTTGCCACTTCCTCGGAGCAGGGGGGGATATTTTACCCTTCAAATGAAAAATGGAACGTGCCCTGCCCCCCAGGGGCCGGCCCACCTGCCAGGGGAGAGCGCCCCCTGCTGAGCCCCCCCAGCACCCCCCCTGCCTGCCAGGGAAGGGCGCCCCCCACCCCACAGCACCCACTGTGCCTGGATTGACTTTCCGCCCGCTCAGGCTACACCATCTCCAGCAGGTGAGAGGTCCCCTGTTACCCCACGGCCCAGAAGGGGGGGCGGTGCCCCCGTCTCACCCCGAATGGGAGGCTAGGAGCCAGGACGCCTGGGTTCCATCCTGCTGCGGGGGGCCTGATGCTGCAGCCGTGTGCTCAGCTGATCCTTGAACCCCGCTTTACCCCTCACGACAGGGCCCCCACTGAAGGGGGCCCTCAAACCCTCTCCCGGCGCCCCGCCTGGCGAGAACCGCAGACAACCCGGGCCTGGGGGCACAGGAGCTCTGTGCCTCTGGCAGCTGGGGAAACTGAGGCACAGAGGCCTGCCGCTTGTGAACCAACTGGGCACTAGCAGTCCCTCCCGCCCCGGCTGCAGCTTCCCCAGCACCGCCCCTCCCAGAGCCAGGGAGAGAACCCAGGAGTCCGGGCTCCCAGCCCCCCTGCTCTATCCCACCAGCCCCCACTCCCCCCCCCACCCTGAGGCAGGGCCCGCATCCTTCCCTCTCCCTGCACAAGACTCCAGCTGTTGAACATCTGGAACGGGCTGGGGGGGGGGGGCAGTGAACCCCCCCCAGTAAGAACTCTCTGAACACAGCACTGGTTCTGGCCTTGCTTAGCGGCTATAATTTGGCTCCTGGGTTTTCCTTCCCCCACCCCCCCGAGTCTGAGAAACCAGCGAAGGGTCGTCCCTTGGGTCCGGATCGGAGACCCAAGCCCCCCCCCCCCGTATATCAAGCGGCTCCAGGTTGCTAACCTCCCGTTCCGCCCCGGGGGGGGGGGGGGGGGGCGCGAAGGAGAAGGAAGAACGGAACGAAAAAGGAAACGAAAAGAAAAAAAAAACGAGGTCTTTGTACAAGGCCGAGGGGGGCGGGGGGGGGTCTTGTAAAACCAGCCCCCAGCCCGATGAGACACGTCCATCCGCGCGCCACAGAGTTTCACACCCCCTTTCTTTGTCCAGCTGCCGGGTAAGCTCCGCCCGCCCAGTCCGTCCCCAGGAGGTGGGGGGGAGTCGTTTGTCGGTGGGGAATGGGGGGGGGCGGGGTTCGGTGTTTTATAAACACCCCTCGCCCCCGCCTCTGCTCTCCTCCAGAGTCCACAAAGCCGGGGGCGGAGTCCATGTCGCGGGGGAGGGGAGAAGTGGTGGTGGCAGCGGTGGGATACAGCGGAGGTCAGGGGCCCACGCCCGAAGAAAGGAGGTGCTGACGTCACCAGAGGCGGTGCTGATGGAGGTTCCGGCTCAGCACCGACCGCACGTCTGCTGTGAACCTGAGGAGGGGAAAGGAAGCATTAGAAGAGAACCCAGGAGTCCTGAATCCCAGCCCTCCTGCTCTAATTAACCAGCCCCCTTTGACCTAGTCACCCCTAGGTACTGGCACAGAGCACAGGGTCCGTGTCGAGTGTCAAAGGATCCCCTCGCTGGATCTCGGCCTAATAATTCACCTGTGGAACTCCTTGCCACAGGATGTTGTGAAGGCCAAAACCCTAATGGGGCTGGAAAAAAACGTTCCTGGAGGGTCGGGCCACGAATGGGTTGTAACCCAGGCAGGCGGAGACGCCACCCCAGGAAGGAGGGCGCCCGGCAGGGATTCGGGGCTCAGCCCGACACCGGAGCATCCTGCTCATCCAGCCTGGGCTCTGCAGCGCAGGTCGGGGGGCTACTGGATACGGGTCAGCCTGCGTCCGCTTGGATCTCAGGCCTTTGGCATGGTCACCGATGGCACCCAACGCAGAGCAGTGCAGGCTGTTAAGTGGAGCCAGGGCAGGGACCCAGGCGTCCTGGCTCCCAGCACCCCCCCTCTGCTCTAACCCCTAGCTCCCGCTACCCTCCCAGAGTCAGGGAGAGAACCCAGGAGTTCTGGCTCCCAGTCCCCCCTGCTCTAACCCACCAGCCCCCACCCCCCTCGTGGCGGTGGGGCGAGAACCCAGGCGTCCTGGCCCCCCGGCGGCGGGTACCTCAAGGCGTCCAGCATGGGCAGCAGGTTGAGCAGGGCGGTGTCGCTGGGGTCGCTGAACCACGACTTGATGGGGATGGCGTTGTCTAGGAGACAGGGACAGACGGACACCTCTTAAAGGGGCGGCGCCGGCCGACTGCAGAAGGGGAGGCGTACGTTCCCCCCCGCGCCCCCCCAGAGTCCAGGTCAGTACCACACACCCACATGCAGCCCCCCCGCCCCCGGGTCCCAGCACAACCCCGGAGGGGGCTCTGTGGATCATGGTCCATTTGGGGGGAGCCACTTCCCCTCAGTCAGGACATGGGACGGGGGTGGGGAGGAGAGACCCTCCCGCAATCGGGAGAGGGGCAACACCCCTCCTGGAGAGGCGTGGGTGGGGGGCTGCTGGGTTAGAGCAGGGAGGGCTGGGAGCCAGGACGCCTGGGTTCTCTCCCGGCCGCAGGCAGCGAGTGGGGGTTAGTGGTTAGCGCGGGGGCCGGGAGCCAGGACGCCTGGGTTCTCTCCCGGCCCCGGGCGGGGGGGAGTGGGGGCCGGGAGCCAGGACGCCTGGGTTCTCTCCCGGCCCCGGGCGGGGGGGAGTGGGGGCCGGGAGCCAGGACTCCTGGGTTCTCTCCCGGCCCCGGGCGGGGGGGAGTGGGGGCCGGGAGCCAGGACTCCTGGGTTGCCTCCTGGTCCTAGGCAGGGAATGGGGGGCTGGTTATTAGCGCGGGGGGTGGAAGCCAGGACTCCTGGGTTCTCTCCAGGTCCTGGGCAGGGAGTGGGGGGCTGGTTGTTAGCGCCGGAGGTGGAAGCCAGGACTCCTGGGTTCTCTCCAGGTCCTGGGCAAGGAGTGGGGGGCTGGTTGTTAGCGCGGGGGGTGGAAGCCAGGACTCCTGGGTTCTCTCCAGGTCCTGGGCAGGGAGTGGGGGGCTGGTTGTTAGCGCGGGGGGTGGAAGCCAGGACTCCTGGGTTCTCTCCAGGTCCTGGGCAGGGAGTGGGGGGCTGGTTATTAGTACGGGGGGTTGGAAGCCAGGACTCCTGGGTTCTCTCCAGGTCCTGGGCAGGGAGTGGGGGGCTGGTTGTTAGCGCGGGGGGTGGAAGCCAGGACTCCTGGGTTCTCTCCAGGTCCTGGGCAGGGAGTGGGGGGCTGGTTGTTAGCGCGGGGGGTGGAAGCCAGGACTCCTGGGTTCTCTCCTGGTCCTGGGCAAGGAGTGGGGGGCTGGTTGTTAGCGCGGGGGGTGGAAGCCAGGACTCCTGGGTTCTCTCCAGGTCCTGGGCAGGGAGTGGGGGGCTGGTTGTTAGCGCGGGGGGTGGAAGCCAGGACTCCTGGGTTCTCTCCCGGCCCCGGGGGGGCGTCTGGCTCGTACCTGGATGGCTCCGGTAGGCACCCGGCGAGTTGTCCAGGATGACGACACTCGACAGGTCGCTGTGCACCACCGCCAGGTCCTTAATGTAGCTGCCCAGCTCCAAAGTGCAGTGCTGGAGGGGGGCAGGCAAGGGGGGGGGTGAGTAGCTGCAAACCCCTGGGGTGCCCCCCAATGCCCCACACACCTCCCACCCCGTAGCCGGCCCCCCGGGGCCGTGCTCAGAGAGGGGGAGCACCCCACCCAGCCGGTGAGCCCCCAGCATCCGGGGGGGGGGGGGGAGAACGCAGGGGCACCCCAGCTGCCACCCAGCATGCAATTGGCTGCTCTGCCCCCCCACACTGAAGCCCCGCCCCCTTCTCTTGAGCTCCTGGTCCATCACCCACCAGCTCTTCTGTCCAAAGCCCCGCCCCCAGCCCCCTCTAAGCTCCGCCCCAGCCCCCCTCTCTCCCAGCCCCTCCACCCTGATCCCCCTCAGCTCCCCAACCCTGCTTTCTCTAAGCCCCTCCCCCACTCTGCACTCCAAAGCCCCGCCCCCCACTGCCCCCAAGCCTCTCCCCTCCTTCCCCATCCTACTCCCCCCCTGCCCCACGCCCCGCCCCCCACTCACCTGCCGGTAATACCTTCTCTTGAGGATACTCCTGTTGTTGTCCAGCTTGTCCGCCACCGCGGAGCCGTAGATCTCCATGCTGGCCGTGAACACCACCAGCTCGTACCACTGGCTCACCTGGGCGTGGGGGGGAAGGGAGGGAGAGGAAATCAGGGCGGGACGGAGACCGCCGCCTCCTCCCGGGGGGATGGGGGGGACTGCCAGCTAGTGACCCCCATGGGCCCCCGAGAGAGCAGGGTGAATGGCAGTGTCTTTGAGCACGCATGTATGGTCATGGAGGTCCAGTTCTAGGGAGGGCAGTGGGGTCTAGTGCTTAGAGCTGGGGGGGCTGGGAGCCAGGACTCCTGGGTTCTCTCCCCAGCTCTGGGAAGGGAATGGGGTCTAGTGATTAGAGCAGGGGGGGGCCTGGGAGCCTGGACTCCTGGGTTCTCTCCCCAGCTCTGGGAAGGGAGTGGGGTCTAGTGGTTAGAGCCGGGGGCTGGGAGCCAGGACTCCTGGGTTCTCTCCCCAGCTCTGGGAAGGGAATGGGGTCTAGTGATTAGAGCGGGGGGGGGGGGGGCCTGGGAGCCTGGACTCCTGGGTTCTCTCCCCGGCTCTGGGAAGTGAGTGGGGTCTAGTGGTTAGAGCCGGGGGCTGGGAGCCTGGACTCCTGGGTTCTCTCCCCGGCTCTGGGAAGGGAGTGGGGTCTAGTGGTTAGAGCCGGGGGCTGGGAGCCTGGACTCCTGGGTTCTCTCCCCAGCTCTGGGAAGGGAATGGGGTCTAGTGATTAGAGCGGGGGGGGGGCCTGGGAGCCTGGACTCCTGGGTTCTCTCCCCGGCTCTGGGAAGGGAGTGGGGTCTAGTGGTTAGAGCCGGGGGCTGGGAGCCTGGACTCCTGGGTTCTCTCCCCAGCTCTGGGAAGGGAGTGGGGTCTAGTGGTTAGAGCCGGGGGCTGGGAGCCTGGACTCCTGGGTTCTCTCCCCGGCTCTGGGAAGGCAGTGGGATCTGATGGTTGGGGGGGGGTGGGGCTGGGAGCCAGGACTCCTGGGTTTCATCCCTTGGCTCTGCCACCGGCCTGCTTGGGCAAGTCCCTTCCCCTCTGTGCCTCAGTTTCCTCTCCCACGCTTGGTCTAGACAGATCTCTTCGGGGAAGGACCCCTCTACCTGCGCACGCGGCCCCCCGCCCAACACCCAGCGACAGCGAGGTGTCATTTGAAAAGCCATAATCTGCTGACTATCACCGTCCCGTTAAACCATGCGCATCAACGCAGCCTAAGGAGCGATGAGATTTTACTGCACGTCTGTTACTGAAACACACTGCGAGTCCGGGAAACCCCCTGTCAGGAGAGGACTGACCCACAGCTGTTGGACAGGTATTAGCTACGGCAGAGCCTCAAGAGTTACGAATCCCTCGGGAAGGACGGTCGTTTGTAACTCAAACCTTCGTACCGCTGGAGAAAGCATTTCAAAAGCTTACAGCTGAACGGTGACTTAATACAGCTTGGAAACTTCATGATGTATTTGCCTTTTTTTTCCCCCCCCTCGCCTCTGCTGCTGGCCGATTGCCTACTTCCGGTTCCAAACGAGGTGTGCGGTTAACGGGGCAGTTTGTCACTGGGGGGTTCGTCGCTCTCTGCTAAGACCTGCAATGGCTGGGGAGGTGAGAAAAGCTGTTTCCTTGAAATCTTCCTGAGCCTTGGTGATGTTTCGGGTTTCGAATGCGTGTTTAACTTTGTAACCAACGCCCACCTTTTATGCCTTTATTGCTGAAAAAAAATCGACCTCTCTCCAGCTAATAAACCTGTGTGGCTGTTTTCTCTTCGACGGAAGTGACATTTCAATGGCCAGACCAAAGGTCCATCGAGCCCAGTATCCTGTCATCCGACAGCGGCCAATGCCGGGTGCCCCAGAGGGAAGGAACAGAACAGGGAATCATCAAGTGATCCATCCCCTGGCCCCCATTCCCAACTTCTGGCAGAGACCAGGGACCCCGTCCCTGCCCATCCTGGCAAATAGCCACTGATGGACCTGTCCTCCAGGAACGTATCTAGTTCTTTTTTTTAAACCCTCTTCTCGTCTTGGCCTTCACAACACCCAGTGGCGAGGAGTTCCACAAGTTGACAGTGCGTTGTGCGAAGAAATACTTCCTTTTGTTCGTTTTCAACCTGCCTCTTTATTTCATTGGGTGACCCTTAGTACTTGTGTTATGAGGAATAAATAACACTTCCTTATTTACTTTCTGCGCACCCGTCATCATTTGATAGACCTCTCTCATATCCCTCCTTAGCCGTCTCTTTTCCAAGCTGAGAAGTCCCAGTCTTATTAGTCTCTCCTCACACCCAGACCCCTAATCATTTTTGTTGCCCTTTTCTGAACCTTTTCCAATCCCGATAGATCTTTTTGGAAGTGGGGCGGCCGCATCTGCAGGCAGTATTCAAGATGTGAGCGTCCCATGGATTTACAGAGAGACAATATGACGAACAACGTAATGAGGTGGACAGTACAAGAGGCATCTCTCTGGGGTGCAAGGCAGGGGCTGGAGAATTTACTGCCCTGGGGGCAGGGGGCCCATCCGCCTGGCTCCAATCACAACGAACTCCCTCTCTGTCAGAGTGACTTGAGCACAAGGGCACCTTTGCTGCAGAGGGGAAACTGAGGCAGAGTGCGTTTGAAAACGTAGAAGCTGCCCTAATGCATCAAACCAACAGTCTGTCTAGACCTGTATCCTGTTGCTGACAGCGACCCTGTCCCAGAGCTTCAGGGGAAGCGTAGAGACCAGGGCAACTGGAGCGATTCTCTCCTGGCTTCGTTTCTATCCCTTCGCTATCGGCTCCTAAATTCACGGTCACTGCACGCTGAGTGGAAGTTCACAGAGAACTATCCACTATTAACAGAGCCAAAAGTTGGGCTGGAACCCAGGACTCCTGGGCTCTCTCCCTGTCTCTGGGAGGGGAGTGGGGTCTAGTGGGTTAGAGCAGTGGAGGCTGGGAGCTAGGACTCCTGGGTTCTCTCCCTGTCTCTGGGAGGGGAGAAGGGTCTAGCTGGTTAGAGCAGGAGGGGCTGGGAGCCAGGACGCCTGGGTTCTCTCCCTGGATCTGGGGTTGAGTGGGTTACAGCAGCGGGGTCTGGGAGTCAGGAATCCTGGGGTCTCTCCCCGGTTCTGTAGTCAAGTGGGTTGGGCAGGGGAGTCAGCGGCAGAGCCGGGAACCTAGTCGGGCCTCTACAGCCAGCTGTTGTGCCAGCCAAATTTCATTGTGGGGGTTGTGGAGAATAGCGTGGTAGGTGGGGAAGAGGGGGGGCATGATCCGCGCTGACGTGGGTCTGAAAACAGGACCCCACCCCGGAAGAAAGCAGAACACGGCGGGGGGGCCACTTACCACTTCTAGGAAAAAATCCACGTGCGGCCTCTTATGTACAAAAAAGCGGACGGGGTGTTTGTCTATCACAACCTGGAGACCGGAGAGGAGACAGGTAAAGCGGGGTCCCCCATTCCCCATCGCTCCCCTGAGCCTGCAGCCGGCGCCCCCTAGAGGGGAAAGGCCCTAGATAGCTTTGACTTGTGGCATATAGTCCCCACAGAAAGGCAGTTCCCATTGTGTCTGGAGCGAAGGATGTGGCCGAGGCGGGGGCACGGGTGTAGGACCTACATAAATTTACCTGGGCGTTGCACGCGTGCAGGAGGACAGAACCCCACACACACCAACACAGAGGCAATCTCCCCCTGATCTCCCCCCTCTCACACACCCCCAGATCTCCCCCGTCCCGCCAGCCAGAGTTCACTCCTCGGCGCCTGGCCACCGGCTCACCTTGAGGATGAAGTCGGGAGGGGTCCCGGGCCGCACCGTGGGTCGCATCACCCCATCGTGGTGCGAGTGGATCAACGTCTCGTCCAGGTCGAGCACCAGGACCTTCCGCTTCACCTGGTCTGGGTGGGGAGAGGGAGCTGTCAGATGTGGCCTGCAAACCCCCCCCCCCCCCCCAATCAACATCAGCCCTGAGAAACAGGCATCCAGTCCCTCCCACCACACCCCCCACCGCATGCTGCCCCATGGCAGGGACCCCGTTGGACCAATCTGCTGTAAGGTTTAGATGCAGCCCCACCCCTTTGCCACTCCTGGGGAGACACCCCCTCTTAACCCAGAAAATCTGGGGAGGCCCTCCTGCTCCCCAGCTCTGGGAGGGGAGTGGGGTCTGGTGGGTTAGAGAAGGGGGAGCTGGAAGCCAAGACGTCTGGGTTCTCTCCCCAGCTCTGGGAAGGGAGTGGGGTCTGGTGGGTTAGAGAAGGGGGGGCTGGGACCTAGGATGCCTGGGTTCTCTCCCCAGCTCTGGGAAGGGAGTGGGGTCTGGTGGGTTAGAGAAGGGGCGGCTGGGACCTAGGATGCCTGGGTTCTCTCCCCAGCTCTGGGAAGGGAGTGGGGTCTGGTGGGTTAGAGAAGGGGGGGCTGGGACCTAGGATGCCTGGGTTCTCTCCCCAGCTCTGGGAAGGGAGTGGGGGCTGGTGGGTTAGAGAAGGGGCGGCTGGGACCTAGGATGCCTGGGTTCTCTCCCCAGCTCTGGGAAGGGAGTGGGGGCTGGTGGGTTAGAGAAGGGGGAGCTGGAAGCCAAGACGCCTGGGTTCTCTCCCCAGCTCTGGGAAGGGAGTGGGGTCTGGTGGGTTAGAGCAGGGGGGGCTGGAAGCCAAGACGCCTGGGTTCTCTCCCCAGCTCTGGGAAGGGAGTGGGGTCTGGTGGGTTAGAGAAGGGGCGGCTGGGACCTAGGATGCCTGGGTTCTCTCCCCAGCTCTGGGAAGGGAGTGGGGTCTGGTGGGTTAGAGAAGGGGGGGCTGGGACCTAGGATGCCTGGGTTCTCTCCCCAGCTCTGGGAAGGCAGTGGGGGCTGGGAGCTGAGGGGCGGGGACACTTACTAAGCCGGTTCCGTGCAGCCGGGGAGAGAGGGAGCACATCATAGCGCACCGTCTGGTACTGGATCACCTGCCGCGAGGAGAGCGGGACGGGCTGTCATAGCTGGGAGGAGAGCCCGGCTGCTAACCCCCCTGCCCCCAGATCATCCCAGTCCCCCGCCACACACGGGCATGCCTCTGTGACAACCCATGTCCGGGGGCCTCCCACAAGCTCCATGTGTTGACACCCCCTTCTACTTGAGGGACTCCCCCCTTGTCCCTCCAATCTCCCCCCATTTCTCCCCACTCCTCCATTCATTCCACATGCTCTGTGCCCCCCCCCCCCCCATTCCCATCTGGTGGGTTAGAGCTGCGGGGCTGGGAGCCAGGACTCCTGGGTTCTCTCCCCAGCTCTGGGAGGGGAATGGTGTCTGGTGGGTTAGAGCAGGGGTGGCTAGGAGCCAGGACTCCTGGGTTCTCTCCCCAGCTCTGGGAGGGGAACGGTGTCTGGTGGGTTAGAGCAGGGGTGGCTGGGAGCCAGGACTCCTGGGTTCTCTCCCCAGCTCTGGGAGGGGAGTGGTGTCTGGTGGGTTAGAGCAGGGGTGGCTGGGAGCCAGGACTCCTGGGTTCTCTCCCCAGCTCTGGGAGGGGAGTGGTGTCTGGTGGGTTAGAGCAGGGGTGGCTGGGAGCCAGGACTCCTGGGTTCTCTCCCCAGCTCTGGGAGGGGAGTGGGTTCCATCTCAGGTGTTTAGAGCAGGGCAGGAGCATAGACACAACAGGGGAATTAACAAGACAGGAATGAATCTGGATGGAACCCAGGAGTCTGGACTCATGCTGGTAAAAAACATGGCTCCCCTTTTTGACAGAGGGGGGAACATAACCCAGGAGTCCTGGTTCCTGGCCCACCCTGCTCTAACCCACCAGACCCCCCCTCCCCTCCCTCTGTCGTGCCATTTGGGCCCCCGTCCGCCCTGCCCTATGACATGTCACAGCACCTGCCTGCACTGGAGAAGCCTGGATTAGATCTGCCATGGGCTCACCCCTGCTCGCTTCACACCTCCCAGTCTCTATTTTAACCACCCACCTGCTTCCCCAACTCAAACTGCGCCCCGGTCACAGCCCCGGCACCTGTCGTCCCTTGGCAAGGGCACGGATCCCGCGCCCCACGGGTCATGCGCCGCTTGGCCAGTGGCTGGCGCTGGCCCCGGGGGCAGCAGGACGTGACTCCAGGGCCAGCTGCGAGGGCCTCCTCCCAGAATTAGCTTTCCCAGCTGGTTCACCCCGGCTGATCCGATCCGCGGGCTGCCTGGCATTGGATCTGGCGAGGCCTGAGACCACGGGGAGAGGCGGCAGCTCAGGAACCCTCGGAGCAGGGGAAACAGGTGGGGTCCAAAGGACCCCAGCCCCCCCGCCCCGCAGAGCGGGGAAAGCGCAATCCCAGCCCGCGGAGAACAGCTTACGCGGCCGCCGTCTCAGTCCGGCCACAGGGCAGCTGGAAATCACAGGGCCCAGGGGCCAGCCAGCGGCTGCTTCCGACCCACCCCCCTGCAGGAGCAGCAGTGGAGATTTGGTTATGGGCTGGCCAGGGAACGGGGCTCCCATCCGGCCCCGGGGCAAGGACTGGCTAGCTCAGGGGCCTTTACCCTCTAGGTAAAGATCGGGGTCCCCTCCATCGCACGCAGCCCAGTGGGGTCCCCCAATCGATCGGCATCCGTGCAGCGCCCCGGCACAACGGGAGAGTCCACGCTGTGTGATCCGGCACAAGGTACCGCATCCGCGCGGGCGCTAGGATTCCCAGGATGCTCTGCACCAAGGCGCTTGACCAGCCCAGGGCATTGTGGGAGAGCTCAGCTGTCCTAGGTGCGCCAGGGGAATCATGGGAAGATGCTGGAGGGCTGGCGGGGGGGTTAGCAGCTCAGGGGAGCACAGCAATCGGGCTCTCACCCCGCTCCCAGCCAAGCCAGCCCCAGGAGTGACAGGGGCCCCCCAGGTTAAAATCAGGACTAAGACCAGCCCCCAGTCAGCAGCCAGGCCCGGGCACACAGCACGGGCCCCGGCCTGCCCATCACCTGCTCAGAGGAGGCGTCTGGGGTTGGCGCCGGGCAGTGTTTTAAGCATATTAACCCTAGCAGGTGTTCCAAGACAGAAGACAAACGCAGAGCAAGCGTTAGGTATGCCTCCCGGGGACGGAGCCCTGGACGCCGGGGTCCCAACTCCCCGTCCCGGGGATGGAGCCCGGACGCCTGGGTCCCCTTACCTCACTCCACCCCAGATGGCACCAGGACGTCTGGGTCCCATCCCATCACACACACCCCAGACGGTGCCAGGATGCCTGGGTCCCAACAGCCCAAAGCTGGAAACACAGAGCCACCCAGTGGCCCGTGGCAAAGGCCAGAGGGACCCGGGAGTTTAGCCCCGAGGTCTATGGGGCAGTGACTTTGACAGGCTGCGTGGGCCGTGTCAGAGCCAGTACCCCCTGGAGTAGAAAGCCTCCCCCACCCCATTCCCCACCCCCAGGAAAAGCTCAGGGTCCCATTGAGCCGGGCGCTGCACCCGCAGTCGGCAGAGAAACACAGACACACTCTCACCTCCGTAACGCTGCGGACAGCACGCAAGCAACACGGCACAACTAGGCTAAGAGACAGCATGGCCGAGGGGGGTCAAGACGCCTGGGTTCTGTCCTCAGCACACTGGGTGACCTGGGGAATGTCCCCCTTCTGTGCCTCAGTTTCCCCATCTCTAACAATCCCGCCCACCTTTGGAAAGCGTCTTGAAATCTACGGCCGAAACACACTATATTCCGCTGTCCCAAAATCCACAACAAACTGACCGGAGCCCATCACCCTGGTATCTGAGGGCCTCCCAATCTAAGATAGGTCGCCTATTTTACAGGCTCACTCTCTCGGCCTCGGTTTCCCCAAAGGCTTAAACTTCAGCCTCGTTGGTCCTAGGCCAAAACACTAACCACTGAGCCACCCTTCCATATACACCCCAGCAATACCTGGAGTTGTGGATCTCTGGGTCAGGTTTCTACCCAGGCCCGTGTCTCAGATGGGGGGTGGGAGCTCCAGACTTCGGGCACCAGACACCAGCGTAAAGTGGGACTGAAGCCGCGGCCCTGCTGGAATTAAGTTCCTGGCCCGCGTCAACGTCACCCTGGCACTGGAGTTAAGGGGCGCCATCTGCCTAAAGGCTCCCCCCGAACTGAGATTGGGGTCACCCCACCATTGCACCAGATGCTGCACAGCTTTAAAAAAAAAAAAAAAAAAAAACAATTTCCACCACCATGGACTGAGATCAGGGCCCCAGCTCACCCTGATCAAGATCGGGGGGCCCCTCCGGTATTCCAGGTGCTACACAGAGCTCCCCCTGCCCGAGATTGGGGGTCCCCCACCACACCAGGCGCCGCACAGAGCTTCCCCCACCCGAAATGGGGGCCCCCCACCAGACCCTGCCCAAGGAATTTCCAGTCTGACAAGTTTCAAGATGGGGAAACTGAGGCACGGCAAAGCCATTTTCCCAAGATCACAGAGGGAGGCAAATGAGCTGGATCCAGACACCCCGGAGTCCAGATCCTCCTTTCAAAGGTTTCTTTCCCGGATTATAAGGGGATGCGCTGATCCCCCCGGGATCTTCCACCTGGGGCTTCGAAGGCGAGGGTGAACGTGACTCGACACAGAGAGCAGCCGAATGCCCAGAGTAAATGTCTTTCCCCTTTAAACCTGGCAGAATTTGACAGAGATGGGGGGGCTGGTAAACTTCATTTCCATGCATTTAACTACATGGATAGAGGGGCTAGTGGTTAGAGCAGGGGGGTCTGGGAGCCAGGATTCCTGGGTTATCTCCCAGCTCTGGGAGGGGAGTGGGGGCTGGTGGGTTAGAGCAGGAGGGCCTGAGGGCCAGGACTCCTGGGTTCTCCCTCCAGCTCTGGGAGGGGAGCGAGGGCTAATGGATTAGAGCAGGATTCTAGTCCTGATGGCCTGCCAAGTCCATGCGGCCTCAAGTCCCTTCCCGCTCTGTGACTCGGTTTCCCCGTCTGACAAAGGGGGATGATCCTGATCGACCTCCCAAGGGGTTGCGAGATGAGGCTTTCACTGCACTCTGAGGCAGGGAAGTTACACGTACATTTCACGGTCAGTTTCCTTCCCCCTGAGCCCAGAAGCTAGGGGCTTGGGGGTCAACACACCAAAAAGCCACCGGCGGGTTTCCTACCGGCTTTATGGGCTTTTGGATCTTTGCGCCAATCGAAGACCCGGATGTCGCCTGCCTGCGAACTCGCCAGGCCCCCTTGATGGGCTCCAAGCAGCCGCTGGCAGGGAGGGGAGGGTTAAACGCCACTTTCCAGAATAGATGTGGAGCAGCAAATAACATTGGGGCAGCAAGTAACTTAGCACCCCCCTCGCCCCCCCGGACACACACACACACTCCCAAGCAGCCAAAGACACTCAGAGCCAGCATAATGACCCCACCCCCCGCTGCTCCCTCCCAGCCCCCGTCCAAGGCTCTCCCCATCCCAGTTCCAGGGGTTCAGCATCCTACCCCACAGCCCCAACCCCCTCAGAAACCTCCCCCACTTAAATGCCTTCAAGTCTCCATGGGCCCCGAACTCCAGGCACCCCCCAAGACTGCTCCAGGGGGCCAGTCGCCCCCAGAACCCTCTTGTCTATCTCCCCTCCTACCTCCACCTCCCCTGGGATGCCAGCCCCCCAGATCCCCCTGTACCTTCGCTACCTCTTAAATACCCTTTGCCCCTGCCCTTGGGTGCTTTTTTACCTCCCCCGAGTCCCTGTTCCATTGCCCCAGATGACCCCCCAGATACCCCCATGCCAGCTCCCCAGCTGTCCCGCAATCCCCCCCAGCGTCTCCCTGGACCCCCCCCCCCCCAGTCAGCCTCCCAATTGTCTTCCCAGATCCTCCCCAGCCCCTCGCACACACCATCCCCCCAAGTCACCCCCAATTGCCCCTTACCACTCTACCAAAGCTCCCCCCCACCAGACCCCCAATTGTCCCCCCAGACAACCCAACCACGGTCTTCCCGGCTCTCCCTGCATCCCAGCCCCCCCGCGAACCTCCCGCAATCAGCCCCAGGTGCCCTCCTAATCCCCCCAGATCACGCTAGCCAGCCCCCTAGTTACCTTCCCAGTCTCCCTGGATAGTCCCAACAGGCCCCAAGATCCCCCAACGCCAGCTCTCCAGTTCCTCCCTCCAGCTCCCCTCAACCCAGTTCCCCAGGTGCCCCCCGGGTCCGGGTCCCGCTCCCCAGCTGTCCCCCAGGTCTCCGCGCCCCACCCCCACCCCACCATGCCTCGCTCCCTAGTTGCCCCCTGGATTCCCCCCTGCAGCCCCACTCCCCAGTTCCCCCTGGGTCGTCCCCCCCCAGGCCCCGCTACCCTGTCGGCCCCCCAGGCCCCGCTTCCCGGTTGCCCCCCAGGTCCCCTCCTCCAGTCATGCTCCCCCCCCACCCCACGTCCCGCTCCCCAGATTCCCCCCCAGCCAAGTCCAACCCCAGGCCCCATCCCTGTCCCCCCCCAGCCTCACTCCTGAGTTGCCCCCAGGATCCCCCCCCAGCCCTGCCCCCCACCCCAGGTCCCGTTACTCTGCTGCCCCCCAGGCCCCGGTACAACCCCCCCAGCCTCGCTCCCGAGTTGCCCCCAGAATCCCCCCCCCCAGGTCCCGTTACTCTGCTGCCCCCCAGGCCCCGGTACAACCCCCCCAGCCTCGCTCCCGAGTTGCCCCCAGAATCCCCCCCCCAGGTCCCGTTACTCTGCTGCCCCCCAGGCCCCGGTACAACCCCCCCAGCCTCGCTCCCGAGTTGCCCCCAGGATCCCCCCCCAGGTCCCGTTACTCTGCTGCCCCCCAGGCCCCGGTACAACCCCCCCAGCCTCGCTCCCGAGTTGCCCCCCAGGCCGCCCCCCCCCCGCCAAGTCCAACCCCAACCCTGCTACCCTGTTGCCCCCCCCCCGGCCCCCATCCCAGCCTCGCTCCCGAGTTGCCCCCCAGGTCCCCCCACCTCAGCTCCAGCTCCACGGGCCCCCCCGGGCCCCCCCCCAGCCCGGGTCCCCCCCCAGCCCGGGTCCCGTTGCTCCGCGGCCCCCCCGGGTCCCCCCCCAGCCCGGGTCCCCCCCAGCCCGGGTCCCGTTGCTCCGCGGCCCCCCCGGCCCCCCCCAGCCCGGGCCCCCCCCCAGCCCGGGTCCCCCCCAGCCCGGGTCCCGTTGCTCCGCGGCCCCCCCGGCCCCCCCCAGCCCGGGCCCCCCCCCAGCCCGGGTCCCGTTGCTCCGCGGCCCCCCCGGGTCCCCCCCCAGCCCGGGTCCCCCCCAGCCCGGGTCCCGTTGCTCCGCGGCCCCCCCGGCCCCCCCCAGCCCGGGCCCCCCCCCCAGCCCGGGTCCCCCCCAGCCCGGGTCCCGTTGCTCCGCGGCCCCCAGCCCGGGCCCCCCCCCAGCCCGGGTCCCCCCCCAGCCCGGGTCCCGTTGCTCCGCGGCCCCCCCAGCCCGGGTCCCCCCCCAGCCCGGGTCCCGTTGCTCCGCGGCCCCCCCGGGCCCCCCCCAGCCCGGGTCCCGTTGCTCCGCGGCCCCCGCCCCCGGCCGGCACTCACGGTGCGGACCTGGCGCCGCAGCAGGTAGAGCAGGAAGCTCCAGAGCTTGGTGGCGAAGGCCACGAAGGTCCGCAGGCCGAGCAGGCACTGAGTCCGCATCATCCCGGCCCCGGCCCCGGCCCCGGCCCCGCCGCCCCCCGCCCGGCCCAGCTCCGCCAGCTTCGCGCCCGGGCCGGGCCACGGGGCCGCGAGCCGGCGGCGGCGGGGCGAGGGGGGAGGGGCAGAGCTCGGGGAGAGGAGGGGGGGGGTTGCTGCGGGGGGGTCGGTCTCGCGCCTGGCTCCCGTCGGGCTCAGCGGCCGCCGCTGTTGGGCCGCCCCCCCCCCCCTTGAGTCGGTCCGCCGGCGGCGGATTCGTTTCCGGTCGAACCACTTCCGGGTGAGGGGTCGCGCCGCGGGCGAGGACGGAAGCGGGAGGTGGGGGGCCGCGCGCGCGCGCCCTCGCGCGCGCCAAATAAGGCCCGGCCCGCGCGGAAAGAGGAGGGCGGGGTCTCGAGCGGAAGCGGCGCGCGCATGCGCCACACTGGGCGGCGCGAGGGGGGCGAGACGAGTGGGAGGTGGCAGGGGAAAGGGGGCGGGGCTGAAAGGGAGACCAACGGCTGGGGCCCTCCGGCCGGGAGGACAAAGGGGGCGGGGCCGGAGGGAAGGGGGCGGGGCCAGCGAGAGCGGTTGGGAACTGGCGCAAAAAAGGGGCAGGGCTTGGAGGGGGTGGACAAGTGGGTGGGGCCAGGGGGCAGGACCATCTGAAAGGGGCGTAGCCCGTGGGGGGGGTCAGAGAAAGGGGGCGTGGCCAGAGACGGCGGTTGGGAATGGCAAAAAGGGGCGGAGCATAAGGGGGCAAGTGGGTGTGGCCATCAGAAAGAGGCGGGGTCACAGGGAGGCAAGGGGGAGGGGGGCCACGGCATGGTCCCAGAGACAGTAGGTGGAGCCATCCGAAAGGGGCGTGGTCAAGGGAGGCGGTGGGCGGGGCCAGAGACAGGAGTTGGGACGAGCAAAAGGGGCATGGCTTGAGGGCGGCAAGTTGGGGGGCGGGGCAGGTGGTCAGTGGGCAGGACCATCAGAAAGGGGCGTGGCCTGTAGAGAGGCAAAGTGGGAGGGGCCAGAGCAAGGGGGCGTGTCCAGAGACAGCAGTTGGGGCAGGCCTTGAGATGAGTGGGGCCAGGGAAAAGAGGTGGGGGGTCACGGGGAGACAAGAGGGAGGAACCAGGAGGACAGTGGGTGGGACCATCAGGAAGGGGCGTGGCCTGAGGGTGGGGCCAGACAGCCCTTGGGAATGGCAAAAAGGGGCGGGGCTTGAGGGGGCAAGTGGATGGGGTCATCAGAAAGAGGCGGAGTCACAGGGAGCCAAGGGGACAGTAGGTGTGTCCACCAGAAAGGGGCGTGGCCTGAGGGAGGCAAGTGGGTGGAGCCTGGGAAAGGGGGCTGGGCCAGACCCAAGGGGTGGGGGCAGAAGGCCAGAATAGATGAGCTCAGGGAGCCAGGGTGGGTGTCAGGCTACCACCTGCCCTGGTCTGTGCCACCCAGAGGGCCACCTCCCCAAGCCACGGGCAACACAAGCCCCCCCCCAGCCTCCAATCCGTGGTCCGCCTCCGAAGATCAGTGCCCCGCCCCCAGCCAGCTAGACCCCGCCCCCCTCCACAGCACCCACACACAGCACCCACACGGGTCTCCAGGGAAATCGAGGCGACGTTTATTGACCGAAGCACCAAGATAGCACGCTGCCAGGGGTTTTGACCGCCAACCACCCGAATAAAGTAGCCCCGGAGCACCCCGCCCTTCAGCCCCACACCCAGACCCTCCCCGTGCGGCAGCTCCCGGGTTCGGGACTCAGCCGGCCACGGCTGGCGCTCCCTACCGCACATGGCTTCCTTGGGGAATGGTTAAGTAACACAGTGCCCCCTCTGCGGCCGTCCTCCCGTCACAGTCTGCCCATCAACTGCTTTCCCCCCCCCCTTTTACAGGACTGGAAAGATTCTGGGGTACAAGCCCCCCGGTGCACCAAGGATTGACGGAGCATGATCGGGCTGGATTGGGGTTGCCCTCTCCCAGGGACAGAAGTGGATCCCTCCCACTGAAGTGTTGGAGGCTTCTCTCCCCCCCTTCACGACCAAGACTCTCAGCCCCATGGTGGAGACGGGAGTAGAACCCAGGACTTCTGGCTCCCAGCCCCCCCTGCTCTAACCACCAGCCCCAACTCCTCTCCCAGAGCCGGGGAGAGAACCCAGGAGTCCTGGCTCCCAGCCCCCCCCGCTATAACCCACCAGCCCCCACTCCCCTCCCACCCAGGATTCTCCTCTCCCTCCACCACTGTTGCTCCACCCACCATGCACCGCTCTTAACGAGCTTCAGTTTCATTTCCCTGCTGAACGAGGCACATCGTTTACACCAGCAAGGGGACAATGCTGAGGTCGGGTGGAGGCGGTGGCAGCAGGAGCTGCTGGGGTGTTTTTTTGTAGGTCCTACCAAAAAGGGGGAAGTGGCTCGTTTTAAGGGCCTGGGGGCCCTCTCTGGACTGAAGAGGGATGAGACCGACCACTGCAAACTGAGGGGGCAGTTCCGATCTGGCCCCAGGGCGGGGACTGGCCCCTCTACATCCGGCCCCAGGCCAGGACTGGCTCAGGGGGTCGGGAAATGGGGCAGGGGCCTGTCCCCTCTAGGGGGCGTGGTTTCCCATCCACCCTTTCTTTATGGAAGTCTAGCCCCATGCCAAAGCAGGAGAGGGTGGTAGGGACAGGGGTGGGGGGCTGGCGTGGGTGCAGTGGGGAGGGGAACAAGGCCCAGCCCCACTTCTCAGCGGATAGATGCCAACCCCAGTCAACAGCCCACAGATCACAGACACAGCCCTGGGCGGGGGCACGTGGGTGGGGGGCCACGGTGCGCTCCTGGGTAGCTCCCCGTGCCAGACACAGTGGGGCCAGAGTCGGGCTCGGTCACGGATCTCTCTGAAGGCTCCTGCTGGGAGGCCGAGATCCGGGGGTCCATTTGGGGGAGGGGGGAGCCTCCCCCACACACACCCCCCCTCGGCTCTCACACGTCCAGGTCGTCGTCCGGATCCTCCTCGTCCAGGTCGTCCGCGGCGTCCGGTTCGTAGAAGATCTTCCCGGCGTTGGCCGAGGCCTCCAGCAGGGACGACTTCCTACCACGGGGAAGGACGAGGGGGTGGGGGGGTCAGCGCCCACGGAACCAGAGATGGGGGGGGGCGGCAGAGGAGGGATGGCTGGAGGGCAGGACGGGTATCGGGAGGATTCGGGGAGGCGGAGGAGCGCTGGGAAGAGGCCAGGATAATTTGGTGGGTATCAGGGCAGAAAGGACATCGGGTTCTTGCAGAGCAGAGGCGGGGGGGGGGGGTGTCCTGCCCCGAAGGGGGGTGCAGAGCGGAGGCAGGGGGTGTCCAGGGGGCATCTCCCTTGGGGGAGGGTGCAGAGCAGAGGGAGTCGATGAGGCATCCCCCCCCGGGGTGGGGGTACAGAGCAGAGATGGGGGGCGTCCAGGAGGGGTGCAGAGGGGAGGTAGGGGGGGTCTCTCCGGGGGCAAGTGCCCCACTCACTTTTGGGCGGTGAAGTGGAAGGGCAGCAGCAGCCCGTCCCGGGCCTGGCGCTCCGTGTCCGACAGCCGCAGGTTGAAGGTCAAGTTGGCGGTGGGGTCCGCCTGGGGGGGTGGAGACGCCCATCACACACACTGCCTGGGGGGGGAGGGGGCAGGGCCCCCCCCGTATGAGTCACCCCACAGGGTCACCTCCCTCCATGGGGGGACAGCTTGGCTAGAGGGGGCCACAGTGTAGATAGGGATTCTCCCCAGACCTCCAGAGCCCCCCCCTGCACTCAGACAGCCCCCCAACCCCACCCCTCAATGCCCCCCCATCCCCTGCCCCACAAACCCCCACTACCGTGTTCCCAAACCCACACCCCAGGACCCCATATCCCCCCCAATCCCCTGAGACACCCTACAACCTCAACCAGCACCCCCGAGACCCTTCCCCAAATCAGCACCCCGGGACATTCAGTTCTCCCCACTCACTGCTGCCCCCCAAAAACCCCTGAACCCACTCTGCCCCTCAGATCTCTGCTAACTCCCACACCCCTCACCTGTGAGATCCTCCATCCCACCACACCCCCCACCTGCCCCCCAAGACCCCACCACCTAACTGCCAGCTCCCCAGTGGCTGGGGGGGCAGCTAAGCTGGGATTTCGGAAGGAGCATAGTTTGGGGTGCTCCGGTGTCCAGATACCTGCTGATCCCCCACCCCACCCTGAGCCCACTGCTGTGTAACCGGGGACCCCCGGCCTCATGAGGAAAGGGAGGGGGGCCATACCGCGGAGGGGGGCTCGGCATCCTCATCTTGGGGCATGCTCCCTGCAGGCTCCCCGAGGGCTTTTGGGGTGAAGCCGGCCAGGACGGTGTAATATTCCTCCTGGGGGGACAAGAGAGGGAAGAGGATGAGACAGAGCCACCCCCCCTAGATTGGCATCCCCTTCCCCCCACAGCTGCCCCCACGGCCTCAAAGGGGGGCTGTCTCCTCCCTTGCCCCCTGCCAACTCCAGCTGCTAAGTTACTCCAACCCATCCAAGACCCCCTCCCCTCCATAAACCCCCACTGCCCCCTGATCTGGGAGGTCCCTGCCCCCCAATATCCACCCATCACCTCCCTGCCATCCCCCCAACCCCTGCTTCCCCCTCTCCCCCACCCCAGTCACCCCCCCGCACACACCCCAATCTCGGCGTCACCGCCTGCTTTCCCCCACCTTCTTGAGGACCTTCCAGGTCCCCTTACGCTGCAGCATGGAGGCCAGTCGGGGGACGTCCCCCCGACTCCCCACGCCCTCGGGGGCCGGCCCCACCCCCACCACAGCTCGGGCCTGAGAGTGGAGGGTTTCCACCAGGCCCGGCGGGTGCAGGTCCCCGTGGAGCAAGGCCAGGATCCTCGTCACACGCAGGCCTGAGAGGGGAGGGAAGGGAGAGATCAGACACCCCCGCACCACCCCGAGCCAGGTAGAGAACCCAGGAGTCCTGCCTCTCAGCACCCCCTGCTCTCACCCACCAGCCCCCACTCCGAGAGCCAGAGAGCGAACCCAGGAGTCCTGGCTCCAAGCCCCGCCATGTTCTAACCACCAGAACCAAGGAGAGAACCCAGGAGTCCTGGCTCCTAGCCACCCCGCTAGCCCTCACTCCCTTCCCAGGGCCAGGGAGAGAACCCAGGAGTCCTGGCTCCGAGCCACCCCGCTCTACCCCACTAGCCCCCACTCCCTTCCCAGGGCCGGGGAGAGAACCCAGGAGTCCTGGCTCCCAGACCTGCGCAGGCAGCTGCCCTCGGGATCCGTTCCAGCGTCTGGCAGACGGCGGCCAGTGGCTGGCGCAGCAGAAGCCAGCTGAGCGAGTCCAGGACGACGGTGGCGGGTCCCGCGGGTCCCCGCGCTAGGCGCCCGGCCACCCCCAGCGCCGAGAACTCCTCCGCCCTGAAGGCCCCGGCCTCCCCGGTCCAGCGCAGGGGGTCTGTGAAGCCATCCTGGTATAGTAACCTGAGGGGGGGGTGTCAAAGGTCAACCCGGGGGGGGTACGCTGTGGGAGGGGACAGCTGCCCCAATGTAACTGACGTGATGCTGCCTGAGTCTGCCGAGAGCCTAAGCCCATTGCTCCAAAAGCAGGCAGCTACCCTGTGCTCTGGCCCCACTTATTGGGGGGGCGGTCCCTGCCCACCCCAGCGGGGGGGTTTCTGTGTGGGGCTGGAGGGAAGAGAGCACAGGCGGACGAAGCTGATGCAACTCAGCTCCTCAGGGGGGGAAAGAAACACCCCCCTCCGCCCCTCACTGGAGACGACGGAGCAGACCCCTGCCCTCGAAGTTGGGGGGCAAAATCATGGAGAGGGTCCCCGATTGTTTCAGTGCAGCCCCCAACTCCACAGACGGCTTTGCGGAGGGGGGCGGGAGTGGAGGGGGCCGTGCTGTGCTGGCCCGGGGGGGGGGGGGGGGGGGCATTGAAGGCAAGCGGAGCTGTGGGGCAGATGATGTAAGGTGGGGGGGGGGGACTCACCGCGCAGTCACATCAGGGTCGAAGCCGGCCCGGAACTCTTCCTCGGGGATTTCAAAGCCGAAAACGTGGACGGATTCCCCCCTGGAAATGCAAAAAGGGGGGGGGGGAGAGACAGGAATGAGCCGAGAGCGTGGGGGAGCTGCAGGCCACAAGGGGGCGCCGGGGATCAAAGGGGCAATTGTGGGTTATGGGGGGCGGGGCAGAAGTACCCAGCAGCTCCCCCCCTCCACTGGGCGAAGGCCGGGAGACGGCAGGCCGTGGGCCAGCAGGGGGCGTGCGTCTCAGCCACCCCACGGTTTGGGGGGGGCAATGGGGCGGTTTGGGGGGGGCACCACACCCACCTGTGAGCTGAAGCTGCCGCAAAGGTCTTGAGCAGGCTGCGGCCCTCACACTCAACGGTGTCTGCGAGGAAAGGGCCCGGGGCCGGTGAGAGGGGGATCTGCCCACCCCAGTACGGAAATACACCCCCCCCGCTCCCTCTCCAACCCCCTTCCCCTTCCAGCTTCCCACCAGCTCCTCCCTCCACCTGTCGTCCCCCCCGGCCAGGTTCCCCTCTGCTCCCCCCTCCCTCCACCCCACCCCGGCCAGGTTTCCCTCTGCTTCCCCCAGCTCTCCCTGCTCACCCCCCCACCCCAGCCAGGTTTCCCTCTGCTTCCCCCAGCTCTCCCTGCTCACCCCCCCACGCCCCCCCAGCCAGGTTTCCCTCTGCTTCCCCCAGCTCTCTCCCTAGCTCCCCGCTCCTCCCTCTCCCAGGCTCCCCCAATGGCTCCCCCTCCCCACCCATTGCTCCCCATCCCCCCATTGCTCCTCCTCCCCCTGTCCCCATTTCTCCCAGGCTTCCCCTTCCCCCAGCTCCCCACCCCATGGCTCCCCTTCCCCGCAACTCCCCCATGGCTTTCTCCTTCCTCCTAGATCCCACTTCTCCCAGGCTTCCCCTCCCCCCAGCTCCCTCCCCCCATGGCTCCCCTTCCCCCTGCCCCCCCAGCTCCCCCATGGCTTCCCCCCAGATCCCCCTCCCCCCATGGCTTCCTCCTCCCCCCAGCTCCCCACCCCATGGCTCCCCTGCCCCCCAACTCCCCCATGGCTTCCTCCTCCCCCCCAGATCCCCCAGGCTTCCCTTCCCCCCAGCTCCCCACCCCATAGCTCCTCTTCCCCCTGCCCCCCATGGCTTCCTCCTCCCCCCCTAAATCCCCCAGGCTTCCCCTCCCCCCAGCTTCACACCCCATGGCTCCCCTTCCTCCTGCCCCCCAACTCCCCCATGGCTTCCTCCTCCCCCCAGCTCCCCACCCCATAGCTCCTCTTCCCCCTGCCCCCCCATGGCTTCCTCCTCCCCCCCTAAATCCCCCAGGCTTCCCCTCCCCCCAGCTTCACACCCCATGGCTCCCCTTCCTCCTGCCCCCCAACTCCCCCATGGCTTCCTCCTCCCCCCAGCTCCACACCCCATGGCTCCCCTTCCTCCTGTCCCCCAACTCCCCCATGGCTTCCTCCTCCCCCCTAGATCCCCCTCCCCCCAGGCTTCCCCTCCCTGCCCTCCCAGTTCCCCTATGGCTTCCTCCTCCCCCCGCCCCCCAGCTCCCCCCCTCACCCTGAATGAGGACGAGCCCCCCCGTCGCCCCAGCCACCAGTTCCCCCAGCATCCCACTCCCTCCTCCCCCCGCCCCTCCGCGTCGGCGCCTCCCTATGACCTCACCGTACGGCCCACTGCAGTGTCGGGTGCGCACGGAGCGGGAGGCCCGCCCTGGGCGGCGCCATGTTGGGACGTAGGCGTCCTGGCGCTGCCTGCTCAATAAAAATGCGGGGTGGGGGGCGCGGCAACAGACAGCCCCTAATGACATCTTGGGGGTGGGGGAGGGAAGGGAAGGGGTCCTTTCCATTTGTTTTAGGCCTTCATGGGGGGGGGGTGTTTTCCAGGCACTGAGGTAGTCACCTCAGCTGCCTCTTGGCCAGACTTTTGCCAACATGGAGGGGTTTGGGGGTCAGATTAAGAGTCTCTTAAAGCCCCATTGGCTGCATTGAGGGCTGGGCTCCCCCCAAAGCCCCCCCTCCATGGTCCCCTCCCAAAGGGGCGAGAGTTGTCCCCTCTGTGGTACTTAGGCCCAAACCCCCACATGGTGCCCATACAGGCAAGAGGTTCCCTGTCCCACTTCAAGGACCCCTGTCCATCCCGATCCTGGGCTAGCCACTCCAACGCCTCCAACCCGGTCAAATCTCCTACTTCCCCCTGCCTTGTCCCCACCGCCATGGCCCCCCCACAAAAGCAGCCATCCTGGCTAATAGCCATTGATGGACCTATCCTCCATGAACTTATCAAGTTCTTTTTTGAACCCTGTTATAGGCTTGGCCTTCACAACATCCTCTGGCAAGGAGTTCCACAGGTTGACTGTGTGGTGTGTGAAGAAAAGAGAGTGTGATGCAGTTGACATGAACAGGCATGTTATACGCAAGACACGGGAGGGCGTTGTTCCGCTTTGCTCCATCCTGGGTGAGTATAATGTCCAGTGCTGAGAACTACGCTTTTAGAAAGATGGGGCCAAACTGGAGAGAGGCCAAAGCAGATCAACAGAAATGAAAACCCGACCTGTGAGGGGAGGTGATGGAATTCCCCATCACTGGAGGTTGTTCCCGTGACACCGTTTGAGGTACACTGGTTGAAGGTGCTATTAAACTCAACTCTCAACCCAACCCATCGAAGGGTAGTCAAAATAGACCCATGCCCTTCCAGAACATCTAGGAACAGCCTTAAAAATAAAACAAAGTAAGCCAAGGCCGTCGCAGGGACTTCCCTTCCACAGCCATGCTAGAAGCCCCCTCCCCATTCTCCTCTGAGCCAGTCACCAGAACCCAAAGTCTGTCCTTTATTGCTCGGCCACAAAGAAACACGCCTCTAAAACAAGTCAGACAGCAGCGTTGCTGCACCTCTGATGCACAAGGAGGGCTCCCCCAGCGAGGAGGAGAGCGGAGATTGCTGCCACTAAGCTGCTCAGCGCCAAAGCCACCCCGCGATCCTTCACGTTCCCTGTGGGAAAGAGACCGGAGAGTTAGAATTGGCATCGAGAGCTTGCGTAGAGTTGATGGGACCATTGGATCATCCCATCTGACTTCCTGGCTAGCACAGAGTGAAAGGCAATGGCTTTTCTCCCCTGTATTGATCCCAATAACTTGCGTTGGACTGACGCATCTTCCGGTCCGGCTTGGAAAATATTTAATAGCTATCATCTCATTCGGTAGTGAGAAGTCCTCTCTGGTCGCCCGTTGGCCAATGGTGTCAACTGTCCATCAACCACATGTCACATGTTCAAACCAGCCCTTCCGTGCTCCCCCCGGCTGCCCCCAAAACGAACTCATTCTCCTTCTTCACCATGCTGCCTTCAAAATTACCATGCTCAAGAGCTGGTGAACTGAGTCCAACGCCCCACATAAGAACGGCCATACTGAGTCAGATTAAAGGTCCATCCAGCCCAATGTCCTGTCTTCCAACAGTGGCCAATGCCAGGTGCCCCAGAGGGAATGAACAGAACAGGGAATCATCAAGTGATCCATCCCGTCACCCATTCCCAGCTTCTGGCAAGCAGAGGCTAGGGACACCATCCCTAGAAGTGTGTGCAACAAGAGTGATGTAGTGGTGGGAGTCTGCTATAGACCACCGGACCAGGGGGATGAGGTAGATGAGGCTTTCTTCCGGCAGCTCACGGAAGCTACTGGATCGCATGCCCTGATTCTCATGGGTGACTTTAATTTTCCTGATATCTGCTGGGAGAGCAATACAGCGGTGCATAGACAATCCAGGAAGTTTTTGGAAAGCGTAGGGGACAATTTCCTGGCGCAAGTGCTCGAGGAGCCAACTAGGGGGGGCGCTTTTCTTGACCTGCTGCTCACAAACCGGGTAGAATTAGTGGGGGAAGCAAAAGTGGATGGGAATCTGGGAGGCAGTGACCATGAGTTGGTTGAGTTCAGGATCCTGACACAGGGAAGAAAGGTAAGCAGCACGATACGGACCCTGGACTTCAGGAAAGCAGACTTCGACTCCCTCAGGGAACGGATGGCCAGGATCCCCTGGGGGACTAACTTGAAGGGGAAAGGAGTCCAGGAGAGCTGGCTGTATTTCAAGGAATCCCTGTTGAGGTTACAGGGACAAACCATCCCGATGAGTCGAAAGAATAGTAAATATGGCAGGCGACCAGCTTGGCTTAATGGTGAAATCTTAGCGGATCTTAAACATAAAAAAGAAGCTTACAAGAAGTGGAAGGTTGGACATATGACCAGGGAAGAGTATAAAAATATTGCTAGGGCATGTAGGAATGTTATCAGGAGGGCCAAATCGCACCTGGAGCTGCAGCTAGCCAGAGATGTCAAGAGTAACAAGAAGGGTTTCTTCAGGTATGTTGGCAACAAGAAGAAAGCCAAGGAATGTGTGGGCCCCTTACTGAATGAGGGAGGCAAACTAGTGACAGAGGATGTGGAAAAAGCTAATGTACTCAATGCTTTTTTTGCCTCTGTCTTCACTAATAAGGTCAGCTCCCAGACTGCTACGCTGGGCATCACAAAATGGGGAAGAGATGGCCAGCCCTCTGTGGAGATAGAGGTGGTTAGGGACTTTTTAGAAAAGCTGGACGTGCACAAGTCCATGGGGCCGGACGAGTTGCATCCGAGAGTGCTAAAGGAACTGGCGGCTGTGATTGCAGAGCCATTGGCCATTATCTTTGAAAACTCGTGGCGAACCGGGGAAGTCCCGGATGACTGGAAAAAGGCTAATGTAGTGCCAATCTTTAAAAAAGGGAAGAAGGAGGATCCTGGGAACTACAGGCCAGTCAGCCTCACTTCAGTCCCTGGAAAAATCATGGAGCAGGTCCTCAAAGAATCAATCCTGAAGCACTTGCATGAGAGGAAAGTGATCAGGAACAGCCAGCATGGATTCACCAAGGGAAGGTCATGCCTGACTAATCTAATCGCCTTCTATGATGAGATTACTGGTTCTGTGGATGAAGGGAAAGCAGTGGATGTATTGTTTCTTGACTTTAGCAAAGCTTTTGACACGGTCTCCCACAGTATTCTTGTCAGCAAGTTAAGGAAGTATGGGCTGGATGAATGCACTACAAGGTGGGTAGAAAGCTGGCTAGATTGTCGGGCTCAACGGGTAGTGATCAATGGCTCCATGTCTAGTTGGCAGCCGGTATCAAGTGGAGTGCCCCAAGGGTCGGTCCTGGGGCCGGTTTTGTTCAATATCTTCATAAATGATCTGGAGGATGGTGTGGATTGCACTCTCAGCAAATTTGCGGATGATACTAAACTGGGAGGAGTGGTAGATACGCTGGAGGGGAGGGATAGGATACAGAAGGACCTAGACAAATTGGAGGATTGGGCCAAAAGAAATCTGATGAGGTTCAATAAGGATAAGTGCAGGGTCCTGCACTTAGGACGGAAGAACCCAATGCACAGCTACAGACTAGGGACCGAATGGCTAGGCAGCAGTTCTGCGGAAAAGGACCTAGGGGTGACAGTGGACGAGAAGCTGGATATGAGCCAGCAGTGTGCCCTTGTTGCCAAGAAGGCCAATGGCATTTTGGGATGTATAAGTAGGGGCATAGCGAGCAGATCGAGGGACGTGATCGTTCCCCTCTATTCGACATTGGTGAGGCCTCATCTGGAGTACTGTGTCCAGTTTTGGGCCCCACACTTCAAGAAGGATGTGGATAAATTGGAGAGAGTCCAGCGAAGGGCAACAAAAATGATTAGGGGTCTGGAACACATGAGTTATGAGGAGAGGCTGAGGGAGCTGGGATTGTTTAGCCTGCAGAAGAGAAGAATGAGGGGGGATTTGATAGCTGTTTTCAACTACCTGAAAGGGGGTTCCAAAGAGGATGGCTCTAGACTGTTCTCAATGGTATCAGATGACAGAACGAGGAGTAATGGTCTCAAGCTGCAGTGGGGGAGGTTTAGATTGGATATTAGGAAAAACTTTTTCACTATGAGGGTGGTGAAACACTGGAATGCGTTACCTAGGGAGGTGGTAGAATCTCCTTCCTTAGAGGTTTTTAAGGTCAGGCTTGACAAAGCCCTGGCTGGGATGATTTAACTGGGAATTGGTCCTGCTTTGAGCAGGGGGTTGGACTAGATGACCTTCTGGGGTCCCTTCCAACCCTTATATTCTATGATTCTATGATTCTATGATCCCTGCCCATCCTGGCTGATAGCCACTGGTGGACCTGTCCTCCAGGAACTTATCTAGTTCTTTTTTGAACCGTGCTCTAGTCTTGGCCTTCACAACATCCTCTGTCAAGGAGTTCCACAGGTTGACTGTGTGTTGTGGGAAGAAATACTTCCTTTTGTTTGTTTGAAACCTGTTGCCTAGTCATTTCATTTGCCAACTCCTAGTTCTTGTGTAATGAGAAGGAGTAAACAACACTTCCTTATTGACTTTCTCCACACCCATCATGGTTTTATAAACCTCAATCATATCTCCCCTTAGTTGTCTCTTTTCCAGGCTGAAAACTCCCAGTCTTATTAATCACTCCTCATGTAGAAGCCATTTCATACCCCGAATAATTTTTGCTTCCTTTTTCTGAACCTGTTCCAATCCCAACAGATCTTTTTTGAGATGGGGCGACCACATCCCTCACTGTGCTGTTTCTCACCTTCTACAGAGATAGCAGACTCTTTGGAAGATAGGGCTGGGAGAGGTCTTGAGAGGACATCTAGTCCAGCCCCCTGTACTGGCACGTCCAAGTATACCGAGACCATTCCTGAGAGTGGTTTTTAATCAAATGGGGTGCCTGGTCCACCCATGGGTTACAGTATTTCCCGATCGCTGTAAATCACTGCATTTTCCCCCCCTACCTTTAGCGGTCATCTTCACCACCTCCACCTGGTCCCTGGACCTTGGAGCTGCCTCACGGCTTGGCGAAGGGCCTACCATCATTTCATCCGCTTCTGCCTCAGAGGAATTGCCTAGAGAGGGGGAACGCAAGGGGAAATTTCAAAGGATAAGCCTTGATTGCACGGGAGATATTAGGCTGGAAGGTGGGAACGGCTTTGATCGATAGATGATCGCAGACCAAGTTAAAAGTTGATAGGTTGAGCCACTCTTCTGTCAGGCAGACTAGAAGGAGCAATTAAGCCCCTTTCAGCAGTAGAAGCCACCACCCAAGGCGCCCAATCAGCTTAAGCCCTGCATCACAGTTCCCACCACTGATCTGGTCCCACTTTCACCTCAGGCCTCTAGCTGTCACCTTTGAGCAGGCTCTGCAAGTCCCTTCTTCGAGACTGGGGATTTACGCTGAACCTCGCTGCCCAGCCTCTGCTGGCTCTGGGGCCACGACAGGGTGAACCAGCCACCATCCAGCTCCCGAAGAGCAAAGTGGATTCAAAATACATGCCCCCCCCCCACACACACACACACACAATATAAACAGTTACGCCTTGCCTCTGCCCACGGCTTCCTGCTGTCAGCCACCGCCTCGTGGGCAGAGACCCGCATCCCTTAACCTTCCGATTGAGGCAACAGAAACCCCAAATATTGGGGAGCTGAAAATAGAGCGTTTAAAGGGGATTTCTGACCACAGGAACACACAACCCAACCCCAAGAATGCCCTGGCAATGAACTGACGTACGTAACAGGTATGTGAGCTACCTTCACAGATAAGGAAGATGATGGCCAACATTGCAGGTTGTTCGGCAAGGGATGGTGTGAGTAGATGGATGTGCCGAGGTACGTTCTGTAGTATCTCGATCTACCTTACTGAGCTGGGGTGTTCGCGACCGTACGAAATGTATTCAACGACTATTTTGTTTTCAATAGAGAAGAGTTTCTTTAACGTGAGTGTTGCTTGACCGGGATTCCCAGCTATATAATAATGTGTATAATACGGGGCCTGATCTTGGGACAAGAACCTGCCAACCCTCAAAGGGGTAACTGGGGATTCTTAAGTAAAATGTAATTAATACGGAATTTAAAATTGGGCTACAAATGAAAGAGGCGTTCATAACGGATCCAGCAAGCCCAGAGGTGCCGGGGCCGAGACCCGGCACAAATTAAGCCCAGCCCCCCTGCTCTGTCAGCAAGCACATTTATTCTTAAGGTGAAAGCCTTATGGAGAAGACAAAGTACGAGTTCCCGTACTCATGCTGAAAGCTTACCGGTCCCCCATACAGCATCAAAATCTTTCCAACCCGTGGGCCAAAGGTCCTGGCCGGTGGGTGGATCGGAGAGAAAGCCCGCATCAATTTAAGTTCATCCTTTTATACCAAAAGTATTTTCCTCGTCTTGTAGCACCTAGAAAACCCAGCTCAGACCTGTGTATGGAAGCCACCACCTCTCTAGCATCGTTTATTCAGTGTAATCACTGGCCACTGCTTTATCTTCCCAGAGAAACTCTGGTGACCCTCCCTCCCGGAGTAGGACATAACCCTGCATAAACCAGTTGTAGCTTGGATACAATATGGACCCCAAAGATAATGCGTAGGATTTTGGCATCTGTCATACCTACCCATTAAGGATCACTCCCCACTGGGCAGAAAGAGTTAACTCACTCCCTGCTGGGAAGGACTACAAGTTTGGGACACATCTGAATCAATGCAGTTGAGTGGAAGACCCTACAAAAAACAATGGACACCTCAGTGAGCGGATGACAATGACTCCGAAGCCAAGGCAGCTGGACACGTGAACAGAGTGGGGTTGGAGCAAGAGGCAAAGGGCAGACTGTGGTGGCTAGAAAACGGAGTGAAAAATGACAAGCTATCACTTTAAGAATAAGCGGGTTGGGGGGGATCCTGGCCTTGCTTGGAGGCAGGGGGCTCTGCAGGGAACAGTGCAATGTGGGACTTTCAGATTGAGTTTGCAGAGAGCCAGCCTAGAGTAAGGTAGGGCTGAATCCTGCCTTAAAGAGCAGCCTGTTTTCTCTCTCTCTCTGTTTTTGGGGTTCTTGGGTGTTATTGTTCTGGAGCCGATGCAGTGAAGAAGCCTTATCTTACAACCTTCCAACAAGTGGAGTTGAGGTTTTTAAATCTCTCTTCTCTGTTGTAGGCCCTGAAACCTAACAGGGTGCAAGCTGCAACCACTGGTCTGGAGCGACAGGGGTCCTGCCCACCCCCTGAAAGAGGGGACAGGTTAGTGAGCCTCAATGGATGCTGTTAAAGTGGCCAAGAAGGGGGATCAGAGGCACAATCTATCTTGAAACTGTGACACAAGGAACCTGCCTCCTGGGTCCAGGAAATAGGACTTGGTGGACATTTTTGGCCAAACAACAAGTATATTTTGGGGGGGAGGGGGAATTCTGATGCATATGTACCGATTTCCCCTCCTAATGGAAATGGACATGAAAAATTGGCTGACCTACACAGCTTTGACCATCTCCCGTTATTCTCTTTGATCCAAGCTATTCACCAAAATAGGGGTCATTTCTGTGGGGAGGAGACATTGACGGAGTCCAGGTACCTTTGATGCAATCCTCTTTATGCACAAAGTCCTGTTTCACTGAGTGCAAGAGGAATCAAAAACAGCAAGAGGCAATTTATTGGCTTTTAATTCCAAGCCTCTTTCCAAACAGCACTCTGCCCAAAAATCTAGCGAGGTCTTTTTCCTCAGTGCCAGTGCTTGTTTTCCCGTCTCCTTGGCTTTCTGCTCATTCCATGGTGTGTGTCTCTCACACAGATCAACGCCCCCCACCTCTGCCCGCACGTGCTGTTTTTCGGGTGGAGGTGGCTATTGTTTCCACTATCAGATTCCCCAAGAAAGCATAATTGTTCCTTACATAATTTTCCCAAATAAGAACACCAAGAACGACCACAGTAGGTCAGAACAAAGGTCCATCTAGCCCAGTATCCTGTCTTCTGACAGTGGCCAGGGCCAGCTGCCCCACAGGGAATGAACAGAACAGGGAATCAAGTGATCCATCCTGTCACCCATTCCCAGCTTCTGGCAAACAGAGGCTAGGGAGACCATCCCTACCCATCCTGGCTAATAGCCATTGATGGACCCATCCTCCATTAACTTCTCTAGTTCTTTTTTGAGCCCTGTTCTAGTCTTGACCTTCACAACATCCTCTGGCGAGGAGTTCCACCGGTTGACTGTGTGTTGTGTGGGAAAAAATACTTCATTTTGTTTGTTTTCAACCTGCTGCCTATTCATTTCATTTGCCAACCCCTAGTTCTTCTGTTCGGAGAAGGAGTAAATGACACGTCCTTATTTACTTTCTCCACACCTGTCATGATTTTATAGCCCTCTATCATATCCCCCCTTCGCCGTCTCTTTTCCAGGCTGAAAAGTCCCAGTCTTATTCATCTCTCCTCATACAGCAGCTGTTCCAGACCCCGAATCATTTTTGTTGTCCTTTTCTGACTCTTTTCCAATCCCAGTAGACCTTTTTTGAGATGGGGCGACCACATCTGCACACAGTATTCAAGGTGTGGGCGTCCCATGGATTTATACAAAGGCAATATGATATTTTCTGTCTTATTATCTCTCCCTTTCTTAATGATTCCCAGCATTCTGTTCGCTTTTCTGACGGCCGCTGCACAGTGAGTGGATGTTTTCAGAGAACTAGCCACAATGACTCAGAGATCTCAAAGGCTGGGGTGGGGCACCCGTTTTATGGAGGTTTCACTCAACCCATAGACTTTGGGACTTACCTGGCTGTGAAGGAAGATGCCTTTTGCGTTGGAGTCTCCTGGATCGACCTCTGAACGCCCCACAGTTCCTGTCCTCGCAGCATTTGCCAACGGCTTGAGAGACTTTTACCGGAGGCGGGCTGCCAGAAAGAGGAGAAAAATGACCTACAGTCCCCTCCTAGGCATCACGTCCAGCTACTCATGCCATCTCTGGGGAAGGGCTAAGCTTGGCTCTGACCCCGGCTCAGGGTCCCAGGAACTGTAAGCCACTGCGTTACCCCTTCGCCTCGTCAGGGGAGAGCTGCAGGGCCGGGTCGTGGGCAGCCCAACTGAGCTGTCAGAGCGGGAGTCCGCCACCATGAGGCAGGAATCAAGAGTTGGGGGCCTACCAGGGGAATGGAGGCAGGGGACACACTGGACATCAGAACCAGGAGTCGGGAACCAGTCAGGATTTTGTGGGGACAGAGGCAGGGGACGCACCGGAGGCCTGGAACCACATGGGAGATGCCAGGTCAGGACACTAGGAAAAATCAAGCAGGTGGCTTCCTGGTCCAGCTCCTAATCAGCTGCTCTGGGACTCTGCCAATCGGACTGTGGGGTGAAGTCTTGCACTAGGGCCGGTCACCCTTGCAGACCCAAGTTCGAGACCCCCCCACCCCCCCATGGCTCACGACCAAGCTCGGCTGGAACTTAAATTGCATGTCAGCTCCACACCAGCCTATCTGGCTTCCCGAACTCCTCAGCACTCTGCCAGGCCCGAAACGCTCAGGAAAGAAACCCGAGATTCCCCAGAGGCATCACGTGTCCCTTTCACAGCTATTACCGCGCTCCTGGCCTCCCAGGGGACACCCAGCACTGCATACACAAATAAAGCTGGAGAGAGGTTTACGCCATGCCAAGCAGAGATCAAACAGAAAATGGGCGCGTAACCCAACGACCTGCCAAATTCAGACAGGAAATAAGGTGCAAATTTTTAATCCGTAAGGCGAATTCAGCCTTCGGACAACTTACCAAGGGTTCCGGGGCCAGTTCTCCATCACTGGCAGATTTTAGCTCAAGTGTGGGTGTTTTTCTAAAAAGAATTAATTCAGGGATGCTCTCTGGCATGTGTTCTCCAGGGAGGTCAGGTTACCTGCGATCACATATTGCACTTCTAAGTGCCCTGGATTTCAGGTTCCAATTGACCAAAGGGCATCCGAAGCTCCCACAGAAAGAGAGACACGTGATCTCCGTTTAAAGAACTGGGGACGCTGATCAAGGCCTCGTTTCAGGTCTGAACTGCTTCAGCTTCCACTCCATCTCACCTTGCCTTTGCCAGCCAGACAAAGAAGCCCTCCTGCTATCTCATTTCTCCTCTCCAAGCAGAAGGCAATTCTAGCCGGCAATCCAGTTACCTCTTGTCCTGCTTTTCGACTAGCTAAATAGATTGAATTCCCAAAGTCTATTAGTGGCATGGCAGCAGGTGCCACCAGGTGGTGCTGTCAAACAGCCTGGCATGTTCTTTTTCCCAGCGTGCGAGCAAGTGTTCTGTCTCGGGAAGAAATACACACAAAAAAGCAACACTGTTGTATGTGTGTGCACACACAACACTCACTGTTTGTGGGGGGAAAGCTGTTGAAGACAGCAAGAGCATTTGGTTTCTGCCTTGATCTCTGTAATTACAATCAGCTCTTAGGGCAGAGTTGCCCCAACATTTGAGCTAAGACTTCTGCACGCCACACTGTTTGAATCCACTTCTGTTGCAGTCCCATGTGCCCAGCCTACGTAGACAAGTTTTTGTGGATTTCAGACGACACAAAACGACTCAAGATAGTTACGTCCGAAGCAGACTGCAATGAGCCACAAAGGGATCTCACAAAACTGGGTGACCAGGCAACAAAATGGCAGAGGAAATTCAATGTTGATAAATGCAAAGCAATGCATGTTGGAAGACATAATCACACCTATGCATTTGCTAACAACACGGTGGGGTCTAAATTAGGAGAGATTAAAAAGACCGGGACTGTTCAGATGGGGAAAGAGATGCCTGAGGGAGGATAGGAGAGAGGTCTATAAAATCACGAACGGCATGGAGAACGGGAATAAGGAGGAATTATTTACCACTTCACGAAGAACGAGGGGTCAGGCAAGGAAATTAACAGGCAGCAGGTTTAAAAACAAACAAAAGGAAGTATTTCTCCTGCCCTCCTGTATGTCACAGGCGGTTAAAATCTCACCCCCATATTGAGCCGAAAACAAAAGGATGTTGAACAAGGGCGTTTTCTACAACGGGCATCCAGGACTTGGTCTGAAGCCATCATGGACTAGAAAACCCACCACTTCCCTTGGGAGTGGGGCTAAAGCCGCCTCCTTCCGAACTTGAATGCATCTGGGTTTCGCGACCACCCTGGTTCTCGTTCGGGCTTTTGCCATGAGCTTCAGGAGGCCTTTCGTGCCTGCTGCGAAGGATGAGCCGCCAGAAGCCACAACGTTGCATTTCTCCCTAGACTGAACACTTGCTCGCATGCAAGAAGCAATCTAAATCGAGCTCCTTGGAGCACCGGAGGAGGACACGGTATTCTAGTATCCGGCGCACTGATGCCGGTTAAAATCCCTCCCTACTCTCCTTGCGATACGGAGAAGGAAGGACAAGACCAAAGTATTTATAGAGTCAGAGATTCCCAGTCCAGAAGGGACTCGGAAACAGTGTAAGCTCCCTAAAAGTTGGGGGGGGGGCCCTCACCGGCAACTGAACTGTGGCCCCGCCCCTTCCTCTCAGAGGCCCCGCCCCTTCCCCCACTCATCACTCGCCGTTCTGGCCCGTAAAAAGTGGTGGGGCTTAAGCCCTCCCACTTTTGAAGGCCATGCTCCCCTGGCCCCCCTGTTCTGGCTCTCCCTTATTCTGACCATCTGATCCAGTGGCTCTTGAGGGGTACAGTCATCTGGGAAGGCTGAATGCCACTGCTTTAGTCTGACCCCGGCCAGAGAACCGCCCCGAAATAATTCCTTTTAGAAAAACATCCCATCTTGACTGAGAAAGGGTCAGGGATGGAGAATCCACCCCAACCCTGGGTAAATCGTCTCACTGGTTAATTACGCTCATGGTGGAATTTTGCACCTTGTTAGTCTCGCTTCCAGCCGTTGGCGTGGCCGGAGCGCTGGGCGGGCAGCATGATCCCAGCGCCAGGAGGAAGGGTGGCATGGCGTGGCCCCAGCCCGAGGGGTCTTGTGCACACCGCGGCCCCCCGCCTGCCTTCCTGAGCCTCTCGGCCACAGAAGGGAACAGGAGGCAGGATTGGGCCTAGGGGTGGAGCATGATGGGGGCCACACCAGGCTGTTTGGGAAGGCACAGCCTTCCCCTGCCTAGTATACCCAATGCCCATGCCGGTACTTAGAGACGTGACCAAGTCCCCCCCCGAGACTGGCTCTTTGTGACGGTAACTCGATTGAGCTCCTCGAGTCTCTCACTGTCAAGTTTTCTAATCCTTCTCGTGACTCTTCTCTGGCCCCTCTCCAGTTTATCACCCTCTTCCTTGAGTTGTGGACCCCAGCAGCGGTCGCACCAGGGCTGAACCCAAAGGTCAAATAATTGCTCTGCACCTTCTCCAGGCCCCTCTGTTGATCCATCCCCAGCATCGTTTGACCCCAGCCTCTCCCTTTCTCAGATCAACATGCTCAAGTTTATCTGATCTCCCGCCTTGACACACAAAATATTTTTCAGAGCCCTGGCTTCCCAGGATAGCATCCCCCATGCGGTAAGCTTGGCCTGCCCTGCCACGCCAGCACAGACACCCAGAAAATGCTAGGATCCCACTTCTGCCACCAATACCTCTGTGGGAGAGAAAGGGCCTTCTTGGATCCTAGATGTCTACATGTACATTTATCCCCAGCAAAAAAGCTATCCGAGCGGTGTCCCATCCTGTGCCATTATTTACCCACTTCCCCGCCATTTGTGCTGCATCACCCACAAACTTTGTCAGAGGACACCAAAGCATCTATTGAAATCAATGGGAGTTAGGCATCTAAAATACCTTTGAGGATCACTGATTTGTCCTCCGATGGGAAGCTGGCCTGCAGGTCCCTCCCACCATCACCGTCTGCCACCAATTGGCGGCTGTCACGTCATGCAGGGATCCACCAATGGGAGAACAAGTTCTAGGATGGGGATCCCCTTTACAGACTCACCTGGGGTAGCAACACTCAATACGGACCACACCTGGGCTGGTTCTGATGGCAGGTAGGTGGCTATAAGAGAGGGTGGTGCTATACACCAAGGAGTCCGGCGTCCCCTATAAGGAATCGGGCATTGGAATTAATCCAGCGTTGTTCCCTGCCCCAGCTCTCCAAGAAGCTACTGAGATTGGCTATTTAGCCTGGGCTGGATTAAGGTCCCCAGCTCATGGAGGTACATGACGGTAACCCCATCTCAGATGGCATTTAAAAGAAACGTTAGGCACATGTCTAGGTCATGGGGGGTGAGGGGAAATGCGGGGAAGGAGCTGCCCTGAGTGTAACAGACTCAGCAACCCTACCCGAATCTGCATAGAGCCTGAACCAAGTGTTCAGACGGCATGTGGGAAGGGATGGAAAGACCTGCCCCATGAGTCTCTGTGGGGTGTTAACTTCCTGACCCACTGCTTTGGAGAGGGGAAAACAAAAAACAAAAACAAAAACAGGACACCTGCCCTGCCACGCCAGCGCAGACATCCAGAAAATGCTGGGATCCCACTTCTGCCACCAATACCTCTCTGGAAGAGAAGGGGGCCCCCAGCTACACCGAAGTGGGAGGCAGGGCAGCAACACAGGGGTAGAACCATCCAATAATGCCGCTTTGTCAGACTCAAAACATTTCATGGGAAAACAAACAGTGGCAATGAATCATATAGACTCATTTTGTTTAGGCTTCATTATCTTTAATATCTATTTAGTAGACTATCTCCAGTCTTTAGACAGTAAAATTAATTTGAATATTTATATACGTCGGCTGTAGATTTTAATCAGTAAACAATAAACGTCAATTCTGCCGTACACACCCACGGCAATGAAAAAAGATTTCCATCCATGACAGTCGAAATTTGCCAGTAGACAAAGCACAGAAGTTACGAACAGCAGAGTTATGAACAGATCAGTCAGCCGCGCACCTTGTCAGGAACGGGAAGTAGGCAATCAGGCAGCAGCAGAGACCAAAAAAAAAAAGAAAAGCAAATACAGTACAGTGCTGTGTGAACCATAAACTACTAAAAAATAAAGGGAAAGTATTTTTAAAAAGACTTGACAAGGTAAGGAAGCTTTTTCTGTGCTTGTTCCGTGTAAGCGAAGATGGTTAAAAGCAGCATTTTGCGTCTGCGAGTAAAGTTTCAAAGCCGTATTACGTTTTCAAGTCCATAGAAGGTGGTTACAAGGAGGAGGGAGGCCATTGTTCTCCTTAACATCTGAGGATAGGACAAGAAGCAACGGGCTTAAATTGCAGCAAGGACGATTTAGGTTGGACATTAGGAAAAACTTCCTGACTGTCAGGGTGGTTAAGCACTGGAATAAATTGCCCAGGGAGGTTGTGGGATCTCCATCATTGGAGATTTTTAAGAGCAGGTTAGACAAACCCCTTTCAGGGATGGTCTAGATCAGGGGTGGGCAAACTGCTGGATCTGGCCCACCAGCCCTTTCAATCCGTCCCTCGAGCTCCCACTGGGGAGTGGGATCTGGGGCTTGCCCCGCTCTGGTGCTCCAGCCGGGGAGCAGGGTCAGGGGCCGCTCCACGTGGCTCCCGGAATCAGCGGCATGGCCCTCCTCCGGCTCCTATGCGTAGGGACAGCCAGGGGGCTCTGCTCTGCACGTGGCCCCCAACCCAAGCACCGCCCCCACAGCTCCCATTGGCTGGGAACTGCAGCCAATGGGAGCTGTGGGGCAGCACCTGTGGACAGGGCAGGGCACAGAGCCGCCTGGCCGCAGCTCTGCATAGCAGCCAGAGAAGGGACATGGCTGCTGCTTCTGGGAGCTGCTTGAGGTAAGTGCCACCTGGAGCCTGCACCCCAAGCCTCCCCCCACGCCCCAACCCCCTGCCCCAGCCCTGATCCCCCTCTTGCCCTCTAAACCCCTCGGTCCCAGCCCAGAGCACCCTCCTGCACCCCAAACCCCTCATCCCCAGAGCCCGCACCCCCAACCAGAGCCCTCACCCCAACCCCAATTGTGTGAGCATTCATGGCCCGCCATACAATTTCTATTCCCAGATGTGGCCTTCAGGCCAAAAAGTTTGCCCACCCCTGGTCTAGATAATACTCAGTCCTGCCATGAGGGCGGGGGACCGGACTAGACAACCCCTTGAGGTCCCTTCCAGTCCTACGATTCGATGCTAAAACCATCAAAACCTAAAAATCGCATTCTGCCAACCCAAAATAGAAGAACTGAAATAAAGCAAAGCTCAAACAAGGCGATTCAACGCTTGATTTTCATTTGACAGGGAAATGCCAAAGTTTCCACATTCTGCCCCCAAGCAAAATGAAGAGGGGAAAAAAAAATTAGAATGCCCCTTGGAAATTCCCAGGTTCCCGCCAGCGCTGTGGGGAGATAGCTCAGTGACCAGCACTTCCTGACCATCAGGCCGGGATCATGGGGGGTGAAGAAGTCAGCAGAATTGATAAATCAAGGACACACCAAAAGCTTACGAAGCTTCACCAACGTGGGACATGGCTTGGTGACCAGAAGCTTCTGAGATCTTTTTCAGCTTGGAAAAAGAGACGGTTAAGGGGGGATACGACTGAGGTCTATAAAATCTTGACCGGGGTGGAGAAAGTCAACAAGGAACCGTTGTTCACTCCTTCTCCTAACACAAGAGCTAGGAGGCACTCAATGAAATGAATAGGCAGCAGGTTCAAAACAAACAAGAGGTAGTATTTCTTCACCCCATGCACGGTCAACCAGGGGAACTCCTCGCGAGAGGATGTTGTGAAGGCCAAGACTAGAACAGGGCTCAAAAAAGAACTAGATAAGTTCACGGAGGATAGGTCCATCAATGGCTATTAGCCAGGATAGGCAGGGACAGTGTCCCTAGTCTCTGCTTGCCAGAAGGTGGGAATGAGCGACACGGGATGGATCAGTTGGTGATTCCCTGTTCTGTTCATTCCCTCTGTGGCACCTGGCATTGGCCACCATTGGCAGACACGACAGCGGACTGGATGGTCTGACCCACTATGGCCGTTCTTATGTTCTTCAACAGGGATCTAGGGACTGCGAGAGTTAGAGGGACCAGAAGATTATGCTGGTGCACCACCAGGAGAGCCTGGAAGTTCTTGAGAACTTGCTCCAGGAGCCCTAGGACCCCGGTGGGGGCTCAAGGAAGCCAAACTTACCTTCGGACTGGCCCCACGTTGGGCCAGACCCACCACGAAGAGAACGGCCGCACCATAGGGACACAGCGGGGCCTCCAGCCAGGCGGCTCGAGGTCGGACTCTCAGTGGTGGAAGGAGGACCCTGGGGGGGACCCAGGGAAGGGAGGGGGCAGTAGCCTGGGTGGGAGCTGTTGTCACTCCTGGCAAAGGCCAGGCAGAGGAACAGGGCAACTCAAACATCACCCAGGCCAGCAGCAGCCAGGGCCCAGCCCCCATCTTGTCTCTCTGCAGCAATCAAGAGGGGCCCATGCTCCGGATCCTCTTTTACTCTGGTGCCATTCCCACCTGGCTCAGGTAATTCACACCTGAGGGCGGATTGAACCCGGGGCCAATCACAGGCAGGAAGCTGTAAGGGGCAATGCAGGGCAGCTGGAGACACAGATGAGTGCTTGGGAGTTATGGGCTAAACCCACAGGGTGGGGGCTGGGAGCCAGGACTCCTGGGTTCAATCCCAACTTGAAGGAGGGTGTGGTGGGTTTAGAGAAGGGCAGGTCTGGGAGCCAGGACTCATGGGTTCTCTCCCCAGCTCTGGGAGGGGAGTGGGGGCTGGGAGTCAGGACTTCTGGGCTCTATCCCAACTCAAAGGGGGGATCTGGTGGGTTAGAGCAGGGGGGGCTGGGAGCCAGGACTCCTGGGTTCTGTCCCCAGCTCTGGGAGGGGAGGGGAGTGGATTCTGGTGGGTTAGAGCAGGGGGGGCTGGGAGCCAGGGCTCCTGGGTTCTGGCCCCAGCTCTGGGAGGGGAGGGGAGTCTGGTGGGTTAGAGCAGGGGGGGCTGGGAGCCAGGACTCCTGGGTTCTATCCCCAGCTCTGGGAGGGGAGGGGAGTCTGGTGGGTTAGAGCAGGGGGGGCTGGGAGCCAGGATCCCTTGTCTCTACAGACACCTGAAGGTACTGTCTGACTGTGTGTCTGTGGACCACCGGGTGTGATGGTGGGGACCTGATCTCAGTCGGGGGGGGGCTGTCTAGTCTGCATCATGGGGGTCCTTTTGGCAGGGAGGGGCTGTCCGGTACCTGGCACCCTGTGGCCTCCCAGTGTGGTTGGGGGTGGTCTGCATCTCCATGAAGGTGGGGACCCACAGAGCACCTGGCCTGACGGGGTCCCCACAAAAACTCATTGTGTTCTTTGGGGGTCCTGCCATTCCCCCCCACCCCGTGTCCCTGGAGATCCTCTCTTTCAGGCTCTCCCTGCCCCCCTCCTTTTCCTTTTGGGGTGTCACATTCTTGGGGGGCCAAGCAGCTCTGCCAAGGGGCATCCGTGTCCACCTGTGACCGGTTCTTTCATCTCTAGCCAAACACCGAGTAACTCAGCTGCCCAGCTCTGCAGCCTTGCACGTCAGAAGAAAGACCGGGGAGTGGTTTTTAAGCTTGCGGGGGGGGGTCACCCCTGAAAATAGCTGCCCCTCGGCCCGCTACCCCCAGCTTGAGACAGGCTCAGTTTTGTTCCATCCCTAGAAATTCCCACGGGCATGAAATGTACATGCACGGCCCGGTGCTGGCATGGGGGGAGATTGGGGGACCCCGGGACCGCTCTCGCCCGAAGCCCCGCCCCTTGTTAAACTTTTAAATACTTTATTTTTGACTGCGTTTGCCGGCCATTTCTCCACTTCGCTGCCTGCATGATTTATCCCTGGCCCATAAGACAATGAATTTGTTGACAATCCAAACTCCCCCCCCTTCCCAGCCTGGCGCCCCCAAAGCCAGCGCCCCCAAGCGGTCATCTGGCCCTAAACCCAGCCTGGGGAGGGGAAAACGGGGCACATGGCAACTGGAGGAAGACAGCCTTGGCGGGGGGAGGGAGGACTCTGGGAGAGTATGAGGGACCCCCCCCTAAACTAGAGAGAGAGGATGAGGGGGCACAAGGGAGGGCAACGGGCCCAGTGCTGAGATGCGGCCACCTCTGGGGAAGGGCGGCTGGTTAAACAGGGAACCCGTCTGGCGCCGAGATGCGGACAGCACCTTTCCTGCAGGGGGCAGTGCGGACACACTGGTCTCCCCCTTCGGGGAACCTACCCCACCCCTAGAGGGCACCCCCAAAGACAGATCTCACCCCACACAGACACTTTTCCAAAACACACAGGTTTTAATTTCTGTACAAAAAAGGACAAAGACCACATGAATCCCAGCCACGCACAGATCATTCGTTAAAAACCCCTAACGAGCGGGAGCGCTTTTAAATAAAGCCATTCTCCCCTGCCCCCCCGCCATTAAATTCCCCTGCAGGGCCTCCCCCCACCTTGCAAACAAAATAAAAAACAAAATACAATTCCACCATAGCAATTATGCGGAGAGACTCTTAAAGGGGAGGGGGGGCATTTTAATGACAGATCGTAAGATTTTGGGGTGGGGATCTCCCCCTTCAGAGACAGGTCGGGTCAGTTATATTGGGGTGATCCCCAGCTAAAACGAAAGGCTCTCCATGCTAGTGTCTCCAACGTATGGCAGAATATACACGCCCCATAAGAAATGCTTTTTACTGGTATATCCTGTTTTGGGGTGGTCTTAAAAACCCCTCCCCGTCTAGAAAATGAAAACCCCACCCCCCTCCCCCCCAAATAAGCTACGCTGGACAGAATTTAGGGGCACCCCCTCCTTATTCAATTAACCCTGCCCCAAGTACGCTGCACCCCCAAAAATGTGGGAAAGTAAAAACCAATCTCAATGGGCATGAACGCCTTTAAAAACATCTGTGCAGAGTTCGGGAGCACCCCGATATTCCTAAGTCGGGGGTAACCCCTCCACACACACACACAATGCAAGGAGTTAACCCCTTGGCAGGCTCCGGGTCGTCGACAGCGGAAAGGGGTACGGGCCGAACAGCTGGCATCAAATCAGGGCGCTAGACGTATTCCCTGTTGGTGGGGGGCTGAGAAACGGCTTTGCTCCTGGGGTACGACTTCTTGTACCCCGATTTCCCAGGGCAGGAACAGGAGAGGAGGCCCCCTCCTAGCAAGACCAGGGCGGACCCAGCCCAGCCGATAAAGATCGCCGATCCAAATTCATACCTGGAAAGGGGGGCGGGGGGGGGAGACTGATCAGATGTGGGCCCACCCCTTTGCCCCATAGCCCCACCCTGTTCTGTACAGCCCCGCCCCTTTCCACTTAGCCCCGCCTCATGCACCTCCAGTCAGGAAACCTTAAGAGGCAGCCACTTCTGGGGCAGGGCGGCTGGTTATATGGGGATCCCTCGTCCGGTGCAGAGATGCAGCCACCTCGGGGGGGGGGGGGGGGGCTATTTAACAATCACACAACGAAACTACAGAGGAGTCTGGGACCAGAGGCCGAGGAAAATCCCTAAATATCCAGGAAAACTTCAGGGGGACTGAACCTAGGAATTCCATATTCCCTCCCCGGAGACTTTTCCCGGACACCGGGGTCCACACTAGGAAGCAGGGGAAGGGTGGGGGGGGGGGGGTCTTTGATGCTTATGATTTTGGGGGTAAATCATGCTTATGATTTGGGGCCCCTGCAGAGCCCACTGCCCAGCTCCCTGCCCCACAGCGCCCCCCTCGAGCCACACATGGGAGAAGCCCGCAACTCACTTGGTGTTCACAGGTACCCTGACGTCGTAGAAATCTCGCACGATCTGGTTTCCGTACCAGGAACAGGCGATCAGCGCCGCTAGACCTGGGGAGGAGAGAAACACGGGCTCAGAAAGACGGAGCCAGGTGGCATTTCGAACGTGGAAGTGGGACACGGGGCCTGTCCCCCTCCAGGGGGCGCCAGCTCCCTGCTAATTTCATGCAGGAGATGAATGGCCCAGGCCTCAGCCAGTAGCCCCCATCACGGGGGGGAGGGGGGGGCTAGAACCGGGGCTCCCACCCACTCCAGGCCTGGGAACCCAGTGGCTACCCACCCGCCGGCCCCTTCCTCGACTCACCTCCCACCACGAAGATGAGCCCCCCGGTCATGGCGATGCGCGCCTTCTGCACCTTGTTGTCCCCCCCACAGCGGGTGCACTTCATGCCCATGGAGGCGACACCGATGCCGATGACCCCCAACACGATGGAGACCACCATGAGCGCCCGTGTGGCCTGGAGAGCAGCTGGAGTGGGGAGAGAGAAACTGCGTGAGGCAACACTGAGTAGAACCCAGGAGTCCTGGCTCCCAGCCCCCTGCTCTAACCACCAGCCCTCACTGCCCTCCCAGAGCCGGGGAGAGAACCCAGGAGTCCTGGCTCCAAGCCCGCCCTGCTCTAACCACCAGCTTTCACGCCCCTCCCAGAGCCGGGGAGAGAACCCAGGAGTCCTGGCTCCCAGGCCCCCTGCTCTAACCACTAGACCCCACTCCCCTCCCAGAGCCGGGGAGAGAACCCAGGAGTCCTGGCTCCCAGGCCCCCTGCTCTAACCACTAGACCCCACTCCCCTCCCAGAGCCGGGGAGAGAACCCAGGAGTCCTGGCTCCCAGGCCCCCTGCTCTAACCACTAGACCCCACTGCCCTCCCAGAGCCGGGGAGAGAACCCAGGAGTCCTGGCTCCCAGGCCCCCTGCTCTAACCACTAGACCCCACTCCCCTCCCAGAGCCGGGGAGAGAACCCAGGAGTCCTGGCTCCCAGGCCCCCTGCTCTAACCACCAGCCCACACTCCCCTCCCAGAGCCGGGGAGAGAACCCAGGAGTCCTGGCTCCCAGGCCCCCTGCTCTAACGACTAGACCCCACTCCCCTCCCAGAGCCGGGGAGAGAACCCAGGAGTCCTGGCTCCCAGCCCCCCCTGCTCTAACCCCCAGCCCCCACTCCCCTCCCAGAGCCAGGGAGAGAACCCAGGAGTCCTGGCTCCCAGCCCCCCCTGCTCTAACCACTAGACCCCACTCCCCCCCAGAGCCAGGGAGAGAACCCAGGCATCAGTAACAGGTTAAAAGATAGAAGAAAGGGTCAGTTTTCACAGTGGGGTCCCTGGGGGCTCTGCAATGGGATGAGTGCTGGCCAACGTCCTTCTCAGCAGGGTGCCCCGTGGGGTGGCAAAGTTCACGGAGACAAAATTAATCCGGCTACTTCCACCCCCCCAAGCGGGGCAAAGGGATCTCATGCCACCGGGCAACCCAACGGCAGAGGAAATCCACTGCCGATCTGTGCAAAGCAACACACGTGGGCCAACGTAATCCCAAATATGCCCATAAAACCATGGCGGGGGGGTCGACAGTAGCCGATCCCGCTCCAGCGAGGGATCTTGGAGTCGACGGGAAAAGCCATGTTGCCACGAGCTAAACCCATGGGACGCCCACGGCCTGGATACGGCCACCCCGTCTCAAGAAAAGATCTGTCGGGACTGGAAAAGATGCAGGAAAGGGCAGCAAAAAAGGATTTGGGATCTGGAAGGGCTGCCGGACGAGGAGAGATGAATAAGACCAGGACTTTTCAGCTTAGGAAAGAGACAGCGAAGTGGGGCGGGTAGGACATAGGTCTATAAAATCATGACGGGGGTGGAGAAAGTCAATAAGGAAGTGGTATTTCCTCCTTCTCACACAAGAACGAGGGGTTGGAAAATGAAATGAATACGCAGCAGTTTTCAACCGAAAGAAAAGAAGTGTTTCTTCACACAAGGTGCCGTCGATCTGTGGAACTCCTCGCTAGGGGAATGTGGCGAAGGCTAAAAAGTATAACTGGTTTCCACCGAGAGTTTGAGAAGTTCCTGGGACAGGTCTGTCAAGGCCTGCGAGCTAAGAAGAGGAGGGGTGCAACCCCGTGCTCTGGGAGTCCCTAAACCTCCGAGCATCAGACGCTGAGAGTAGATGCTGATTGCTAATCCCGCTGAACCACTGTCAGAAGACAGGACACTGGGCTAGATGGACCACTGGTCTACCTCTTAACAGTCTTGCCTCCCAGCCCCCCCTGCTCTAACCCACCAGCCCCCGCTCCCCTCCCAGAGCCAGGGAGAGAACCCAGGAGTCCTGGCTCCCAGGCCCCCCTGCTCTAACCACTACACCCCACTCTCCATATAAATCTAGAGTACTTCATCAACCATCTGTCACTGTACTAGCCTAAAGCTATAGATGCTCTGGGTTAATTACAAGCTTGGTAAAGCGCATCTCCTTCCAGCTCCTTGAAATTTGCCTCGGGGAGGGAAATCTAGGATCAAAGCAGGTGGGGGCAGGGAGCCAGGACTCCTGGGTTCTCTCCCCGGCTCTGGGAGGGGAGTGGGGGCTGGTGGGTGAGAGCGGGGGGGAGGGGAGAGCCAGGACTCCTGGGTCCTCTCCCTGGCTCTGTCCCACCCTCTCACTGCCTCAGTTTCCACGATTACAAAGCAGGGGGGGGCGGGACAGGATGGTCACCAACTGTTCTGCACCTGCAAGGTGAAATCCTCCATTTGCCATGTGTCTTGTCACCTGGGGGCGGGGGGGAGGCGGAGCAGGGGACTTTGCCCCCGCGCTGCATAAATTTAAAGACAAACACCCCAGCTCCTGCTTCCCGCCAGCCACTGAGTTTTCTCCCTCCCCCACCGCCCCCCACCCAAGGGTGACTCAACCAGTTGGCTCTCAATTCCCTGTCCCCGGCCAGCCCCACCCTCAGCGCTCTCCCCACTCGCCCCAGACAGGTGGAACCACCAGAGCCAGGCAGTTTCACTGAAACTGCCATAGAGCCAGAAAAATCCCTGGGAGGGGAGTGGGGGCTGGGAGCCAGGACTCCTGGGTTCTCTCCCCAACTCCAGGAGGGGAGTGGGGGCTGGCGGTTAGAGCAGGGGGGGGCTGGGAGCCAGGACTCCTGGGTTCTCTCCCCAGCTCCGGGAGGGGAGTGGGGGCTGGTGGTTAGGGCGAGGGGGGGCTGGGAGCCAGGACTCCTGGGTTCTCTCCCCAGCTCCAGGAGGGGAGTGGGGGCTGGCGGTTAGAGCAAGGGGGGGCTGGGAGCCAGGACTCCTGGGTTCTCTCCCCAGCTCCAGGAGGGGAGTGGGGGCTGGTGGGTTAGAGCAGGGGGGGCTGGGAGCCAGGACTCCTGGGTTCTCTCCCCAGCTCCGGGAGGGGAGTGGGGGCTGGTGGTTAGGGCGAGGGGGGGCTGGGAGCCAGGACTCCTGGGTTCTCTCCCCAGCTCCGGGAGGGGAGTGGGGGCTGGCGGTTAGGGCGAGGGGGGGCTGGGAGCCAGGACTCCTGGGTTCTCTCCCCAGCTCCAGGAGGGGAGTGGGGGCTGGTGGGTTAGAGCAGGGGGGGCTGGGAGCCAGGACTCCTGGGTTCTCTCCCCAGCTCCGGGAGGGGAGTGGGGGCTGGCGGTTAGGGCGAGGGGGGGCTGGGAGCCAGGACTCCTGGGTTCTCTCCCCAGCTCTGGGAGGGGAGTCACCCTGAGTTTCAATAAACACCCTCAGGCTCTCCAAGCCCCATCCAGTTCCTCCAGTCCAGGAGCAGATTGAAATAACCTGGGTGTGGTGTTTTACCTTCCAGCCATTACTGCCCTGACTGAGGCCGCTAAATTCCCATGTCAGCCCCCCACATCACCATCCTCTGCCCCCCAAGACACAGCCCTGCCCCCTGCAATCCCGTAGAGCTCTTCACACATCATTAGATAACCTTTCCCCTCACTGTGCCCCCAGGCTCTAACCACCAGCCCCCACTGCCCTCCCAGAGCAGGGGAGAGAACCCAGGAGTCCTAGCTCCCAGCCCCCCCTGCTCTGACCCACTAGCCCCCACTCCCCTCCCAGAGCAGGGGAGAGAACCCAGGAGTCCTGGCTCCCAGCCCCCCCTGCTCTGACCCACTAGCCCCCACTCCCCTCCCAGAGCCCGGGAGAGAACCCAGGAGTCCTGGCTCCCACTTTTGGGTCCTATTCTGCACTCAGACATTGAGCACGGTTCCCCAAGGAGGAGGAGGAGCAGTACCTGAGGATGAAGGGCGTACCAGGCCTGGTAGGGAGCCCTGGGCTGCCACCCCGCAGGGCCACGGCCCCTGTGACCCCTGTGGTTGCGATTAGGTCTCCTATCGTGGGCTGGATGAAGGGAGTTTATTTTCCCAAATAACGCAGCCCGATAAGATTAAAGTGGCTGGATTGTTCCCCTGAACTGTTATAAACTCCCTGCCCGGAGCGATAGAACCCAGGAGTCCTGGCTCCCAGCCCCCGCTGCTCTGACCCACCAGCCCCCACTGCCCTCCCAGAACCGGGGAGAGAACCCAGGAGTCCTGGCTCCCAGCCCCCGCTGCTCTGACCCACCAGCCCCCACTCCCCTCCCAGAGCCGGGGAGAGAACCCAGGAGTCCTGGCTCCCAGCCCCCGCTGCTCTGACCCACCAGCCCCCACTGCCCTCCCAGAACCGGGGAGAGAACCCAGGAGTCCTGGCTCCCAGCCCCCGCTGCTCTGACCCACCAGCCCCCACTCCCCTCCCACAGCAGGGGAGAGAACCCAGGAATCCTGGCTCCCAGCCCCCGCTGCTCTGACCCACCAGCCCCCACTCCCCTCCCACAGCAGGGGAGAGAACCCAGGAATCCTGGCTCCCAGCCCCCGCTGCTCTGACCCACCAGCCCCCACTCCCCTCCCAGAGCCGGGGAGAGAACCCAGGAGTCCTGGCTCCCAGCCCCCGCTGCTCTAACCCACCAGCCCCCACTCCCCTCCCAGAGCCCGGGAAAGAACCCAGGAGTCCTGCCCCAGTGCCAGCCTCCAACCACTGGCCCTCACTTCCTCTTTGTGTTGTTTGCCCTGCAGCCACAATCTGTGCTCTCCGGAGGGTCTGAAAAACCTCCTTGTTGCTGGTTTTGGGGGGGTCGGGGGGGGTGTTTCTGTTTCTTTTCAAGTTGCGGGGGGGGGGAGGAGAACGGGAGGAAGAAAGGTAAATGTGTAAGGGGAGGAGTGTGTCCCCCCCCGCAAGACCTCCTGGACCCCAGATCAGCCCCTCCCCGCGCTCTCTGGGGGGGCTGTTTTCCCTGTAGGGGGGGACTTTGATCCCGGGAAATTCAAGCCGCGGAAGAGCCCCCCCCCCGCCCCCGCCAGCCTGCAGGTGCAGCCAGGGTCCACCTGTGTGAGTGAGTGAGGGGGGGGAGGGGGGGCCATTCATGTCGCCCTTTGTCCTGGGTCTCAGCAGCAGGGCGAGGCCCCAGGGGTGATCCAACCGGTTCTGGGGGGGGGGGGGGGGGAGGAAGACAGAGAAAGAAGAAGACGGGAATGAACCAGTGGAAGGAAAGGAAGAGAGAAGGGTACAGGGGCGGGGTGGGGGGGGAGATCTACAAACCCAGGAGAGCTGGGGAGGGGGAAGGGGGGGTCCCCCTTTAATTCACACCTCATCAATGGAAGGGGGAGGGGTCTTGAAAAAGAGCTATAAACGCCCCCCCCCCAATTTAAAGAGGCTTTGCAATCCCACTAGATGGGGGGGTTCTCCGTCCACCCCCAATTTAACGGGGCTTTAACATCTCACTGGGGGGGGGATATTGGGGTAAATTTAACCCCCAACCCGCCAGGGAAATACCTGGGGGTTTGCTCCGGGGGGGGATTGTAGGGGCTGGAGGCAGATCTAAAGGAGAGCGCCGGGGCAGGAGTGGGGAGCGGAAGGGGCGCGTGTGGGGCAGGAAAGGCGGGGTCCCACAACTGCAGTGGGGGGGGGGCTCGGGGAGGGGGGGCAGAAAGGGTGTGCGGGGGGCGGCCCCCAGCCGGGAGAGCACAGGGGGCGCGTCTGGGGGAGGGAAGGAAGGAAAGGGGGGGGGTGTCCCTGAGCCGGGAGAGCACAGGGGGCGCGCGTGGGGCGGGGAAGGGGGGGCCCCAGAACTAGAGCGGGCGGCTCGGGGAGGGGGAGTGCTGCGGGGGGGAGAAAGGGTGTGCGTGGGGGGGGCCCAGAGCCGGGAGAGCAGAGGGGGCGCGCGGGGAGAGGGGGGTCCCCCCAGAGCCGGGAGAGCAGAGGGGGCGCGCGGGGAGAGGGGGGTCCCCCCCAGAGCCGGGAGAGCAGAGGGGGCCCCAGAACTGGAGCGGGCGGCTCGGGGAGGGGGGAGTGCTGCGGGGGGGGGGAGAAAGGGTGTGCGTGGGGGGGGCCCAAAGCTGGGAGAGCAGAGGGGGCGCGCGGGGAGGGGGGGTGAGGGGTGTGCGTGGGGAGGGGGGGGAAAACCAGCGACTGTTTATAAAGGCGCGCTGGGTTTATCAGCTAAAGTTGGGCAAATATTGACTTTGTGGCTGGGGGGGGGGGGTGAAGCGAGGAAAGCGCTGGGAAGGGGGGGGACCGCTCCCCACGAACGGGAGGGGGGGCAGAGAGGGGGCTCAGAAGTCACGAGAGTGTCTCCCCCCCCATTGCAGCGGGGTCCCCCCCCCCGGACTCACAGCTGAGGTTGAGGATGGAATCGTAGGCCTTGCACTGGATCTGCCCCGTGCTCTGCCAGGCGCAGGACATCCACAGCCCCTGGTAGACCGCCACGGCCGTGATGATGCTGTCCCCGGCGTAGGAGGACATGCGCCACTGAGGCAGGATGGTGGCCGCGATCAGGGCCACCCAGCCCAGCAGGGCCAGCACGAAGCCCAGCAGCTGCAGCCCGGAGTTGGCCATGGCGAGCCACCCAGGAGAGAGGAAAATAAGGGGGAAGAAAAAAAAAACCTCGCGTGGATCCGGGGGAGGGGGCGCGCGACCCAAACAAAGCACCCCCCCTCAAAAAAAAAAGCAGCAGATGTGTGTGGGGGGGTCGAAGCAAAAACGCGCGTGGATCCGGGGAGCGCGACCCCCCCAAAAACACGGGTGGATCCGGAGAGGGACTGGCGACCCAAACAAAAGAAGGGTGGGAGTGGGGGTGGGGAGTGGTCCCTGGAGAAAGCGCGCCGCGTCCAGACAGCTACAATCCTCTGCCCTCTACCTGGCCAGGTAAATTGCTCACCTGTTTTTATGCCCTGGGCGGGGAAGGGGAGGGGACAGGCCTGGGGGGGAGGGGACAAGCCTAGGGTGCGGGGGGAGGGGAAGTTTCATGACATCACCCCGGGGCCATGGGGACGGAAGGAGAGTCATTAGGGGCGGTAAAACCAGGGCAGGGCAGGTTCCGGCTGGGGGGAGGGGCGCTCAACCCCGCTTTCCCCCCCCCCCCCGCTTGTCTGAGCAGAACCCCCCCCTCACCCACCCCCACTGCCCCCCGCGAGCTGAGCAACTTTCCCCCTCTCCTCCAATGCCTTCCCCACTTCCCATTCCCCCCACACCCCAGCCACCCACCGTGACTCAGTTTCCCCACCTGTACAATGGGAAGATTAGCTGGGGGGGTGTGTCTCAGTGTGTACATGGGAAGTTCCTAGCATCATGGGAGCGGGGGGGTCCTATCGGGGGGGGTCTATGCCAGCTCTGGATGTTTGCACGTTGGGAATAGGATGTGGTGCGGGAGGAGGGAGTTGATCCCCGGGTTCCCCGTCAGTCCGCGCCCCATAACGGTGCAGCGGGGATATGCCTGGGTGTGGGAGTGGCAGGTGCCTGAATGGGTTAGGGGGGCTGTCACCTGCCCACCCCACACGGTGTGGGGGGATGAGTGGGGGGAAGGGAAGGGCAGGGCAGAATGGGGGGAAGGGGGAGTGATTGAAAGGGGGGGAACGGCAGGGGGCGAAGGGGCGAGGGGGAAGGGCAGGGGGTGAGGGGGAGGGCAAGAAGAGGGCGGGGCGGGGGGAAGAGGTGACGGGGGAGAAGGGCAGGGGTTGAGTGGAGAGGGCGGGGCAGAAAGGGTGAATGGGGGGAAGGCAAGGGGGCTGGGAAGGGCAGGGGATGAGGGGAAAGGGAAGGGGTGAGTGTGGGGAAGGGCAGGGGGTGAGTGGGGGAAGGCAGGGGTGAGTGGGGGGAAGGCAGGGGGAAGGCAGGGGTGAGTGGGGGAAGGCAGGGGAGGGAAGGGGTGGGGGAGAGGGCAGGAGTGAGTAGCGGGGAAGGCAGGAGGGAGGGCAGGGGTGAGTGGGGGGGAAGGCCAGGGAGCAGTGCAGGGGAGGGGAGGGCAGGGAACTGTGGGGGGGAAGGCCAGGGGGTGGGGGAGAGAGCAGGGGTGAGTGGGGGGGGAAAGGGGTGAGCAGAGGGGGAGGCCAGGGAGGAGTGGGGGGGGAGGCCAGGGGAAACGGAGGGGGGAGGCAGGGGGAGGGCAGGGGTTAAGTGGGGGGCAGGGGGAGGGTGGGGGAAGGTGGGGGGAGGGCAGGTGTTAAGTGGGGGGGCAGGGGTTAAGTGGGGGCGCAGGGGGTGAGTGGGGGGAAGGCGGGGGGAGGGCAGGGGTTAAGTGGGGGCAGGGGGAGGGCAGGAGTGGGGTGGGGGCGGGGGGGGCAGGGGTTAAGTGGGGGCAGGGGGAGGGCAGGAGTGGGGTGGGGGGCAGGTTTCACTGCCTGTGACTCACCATCGGAAGTGAAATAGAAACTCCACTCACGGGTTCCCCACGTCATGAGCTCTGGGTCCCTGCCCCACATCCTGCCCCGGGAATCCACCCCAGAGACCTCTCTTCTGCCCCACACCTTGTCCCCACAGGATCCCCCCCACCCCACCCTTCCCCGCAGGAACTGCCCCACGGGATCCCCGCTCTGCCCCACACCCTGCCCCACATGATTCCTCCTGCTCTGCCCCACATTCAGCACCATGGAGTACCCCCTCTGCCCCACATTCTGACCCACTGTCTCCCCCCACCGCCCTCCCCTCTGCCCCACATCCTGCCCTTGGAATACCCCCCTCGGGCGCTCTGCCCTCTGCCCCACACCCTGCCCCCTGGGATCCTCCCCAGTGCCTTCTTCTCTCTGCTACATGCCCTGCCCCAAAGGAGCTCCCCCGCTGTACACCCTGCCCCATGGCATCCCCTGAAGTGCCCTCCCCTCTGCCCCACACCTAGCCCCAGCCCTCCTCCCTGCCCCATGGCATCCCTTCAGTGCTCTCCCATGTGCCCCAGACCCCACCCCATAGGATCACTCCACCCCACCCTCCGCTGTCCCATAGCAGTCCCCACCCCATGCCTTCACCTCTGCCCCACACCCCACCCCTCCCTGTTCATTGCCCTCATCCCATTGACGCTGAGAGCGGCTGATTCATGGGGGCAGGTCTCCCCAGAGATGGGCAGGGACCCAGAGAGTGAAACCCCTCCCCCCACACCCCATCCTGGGGGGCCAGGGGGCGCCCGGGGGAAGGGGTCATTGTGTGTGTGTGTCTGTCTGTCTCTGTGTCCCGGTGTTGACCTGGGTGTGTACAGGGTTCATTGCCCCAGCCTGTGACATCCCCTCCTCTCTCAGCCCCCCACGCTGAACACCTGCCCCACCTTGTCCTGAGCTCAGACCCCTGGGGCCTCCCCCGGCCTGGGAGCCACTGCCAGGCCCTCCCCGCCCCAGACCCGGCTCTTCCCCCCCCCCCACGCCAGGCCCTCCCCGCCCCAGACCCGGCTCTTCCCCCCCCCCCCCAACGCCAGGCCCTTCCCCACTCCAGGCCGGGCCCTTTCCCCCCCACACGCCAGGATCTTCCCCCACACACGCCAGGATCTTCCCCGCCCCATTCCCAGGCCTTCCTCACCCGACGCCGGGCCCTTCCCCAACCCACGCCGGGCCCTTCCCCCCCACATGCCAGGCAGCTACTCACCCCACCCCCCGGCCCTTCGCTGCCCCATGCCGGGCCGTTCCCCTGCATACACCATGCCCTTACCCACGCCATGCAAGGCCCTTCACCTCCACAAGTCAGGCCCCTCCCTACCCCAGGCCGGACCCTTCGCTGCCCCACACCGGACCCTTCATCACCACTGGGGCAGTAACATGTACCAACTCCCCCACAGTGTCTGTCCTAGAGAGACAGAGGGGAGGGGGTCTTTGGGGATAGATAGATAGATAGATAGATAGATGGGTGGCTGGAGATAGATAGATAGATAGATAGATAGATAGATGGGGGGTAGATGGGGATGGATACATGGCGGGATAAACAGATAGAGCAGGTGTGTGGGGATACATAGGGGTTAATGGGGATGGATAGGTGGGGGGATACATAGATAGATAGAGGGGGTGTGTGGGGATAGATAGATAAGAGTGGGTGGATGGGGATAGATAGATAGATAGATAGATAGATAGATGGGGTGGATGGGGATAGATGGGGGGTGGATGGGGATGGATACCTGGCGGGATACATAGATAGACCGGGTGTGTGGGATAGATAGATAGATAGGGTGGATAGGGACAGATGGCATGAATGCGGATGGATAGATAGATGGGGTGGATGGGGATAGATAGATAGATAGATAGATGGATAGATGGGGTGGATGGGGATGGATAGATGGGGGGATACATAGATAGATAGAGGGGGTGTGTGGGGATAGATAGATAGATAGATAGATAGATTAGATGGGTAGGTGGGGCGAGCTAGCTAGAT